>NC_053488.1:65056524-65212371 GCF_015227805.2 Hirundo rustica
GGGCGGCCCCGCCCGCGGGCGCTCCCCGCCCGCCCCGCCGGGCCGTGCACAGGGCTGCCGCTCCGCCGCCGCGCCGGGGCCGCGCTGAGGGGCGGGCGGCGGCTGCTGGCCGCGGGGAGCGCCCCGAGACTTCCACCTGGTGCCGCCTGGGGCGGGGCGGGGCGGGGCGGGGCGGGGCGGTGCCCAGCACGTCCCGGCTCCTTCTTCCTCGGAGGAGGGTGGGTGGAGAAAGGAGCTGGGGGAGGTTCTCTTCGACCCCGTCGGTGGGAGCGGAGCGAAGCGAAGCGAGGGGAAAGGTGGGTGTCGGAGAGGGGCCGGGTTTCGGAGGGGCCGGGCTTGGGGTGGGGATATTCCCGAGGGCTGCTCCGCCAGGTACTTGTGGAAGGAGGAAGCCGGCGGCCGTCACCGACCTGGAGCTGAGCGGCCGGGCGCTGCCGCGGGGAACTTTGTGGTACTCGGGGTTTGCGGGTCTCGCTTCCGTTCCTTTCCTTTCTTTTTCTCCCGGTTCGGCCGGAGTCGCGTTTTCCCCACGGCCGTGGCCAGGGCTGGTTTCCCGCCCCGCGGGGGCCGTGGCTTCGGGCCAGGATGCCGGCAGGCGCCGCTCCGCGGGGCTGGCGCGCTCCCGTCCCTCCGCGGGCCGGAGGTGGCAGCCGCCGCTCAGGGCCTGTGCTTGCCCGGTGTTTAAACTTTATTACGGAGTTACCCCTGTTACGGTGGTAAAAAAATCGTTTGATGCGCGTGTTTCTTAGCGGTGGGTCGCGATGGATTTTTGACTATTTGCGGTTTCGCGTGGTAGTTGAAGTTTAGTACCCCTAGTCTGGGGTGTGCTTGTCTGTAGCAGAGAAAACGTGGAGCCGCTGCTGTTTCCCTTGTCGCTGGTGCCTGGTGGAAGTGCATATGTGGAAGCGAACTGATTGACATCCATTCTGCAGGGTTAATCAATAATCAGAATGGCTATTCATGTAATGCATTTTTATAGACCTTACTGAAAGCCTTAACTATGCAGAATAGTGTTACAGGGATGAAGTTTCTACAGCGTTGTTGTCCTCAGAAGATTAAAATATTTCTAACAAGTGTGAAGTATTGTGCTCGCATTGCTGGGATAGTGTGATGGTAGCTGTCTGTATGTCTTGATAAAGTTTCTTAATTTGAAACTGAGTAATAAACCCAAGTTCATCATGTGTACTGCCAACTTCCCTCACTGCTTTTTAAGTGAAAATGTGACTGCTGATCTTTTTCCTTTACCTACTGATGTTTCAAAATCCAGAGTCTGGGAAGCTTGGTTATGGTGGGAAATTCAACTGTCCCAGGAAACTAACCATGCCTAACGTTAATTTTTTTTCATCATAACCTTATGCAGAGGTGAAAATAGAAATGATCACTGAAGTCAGTACTTCTAGCTTCATGCAAAAATATAGATGTTACACGAATTTAAATGTGCATCCTGCCTCTCAGTGACATGTAAAACCTTTGCTGTTGTTAAAATCTAGGTATTCTGATACAGATGTTAAGAAGGCTTCTTTTTTCCCTTGTGGTTCAAAAAACGTCCTGGTATCTTTTAACACACTGTTGTAGTAGAAGCCTTTATAGAGAGACATGTTGATGAGAACAGGCTTGTATAAATGCTGATTAATCGAACAGTTAATAGTTTTAAGAAGTATCTTTCTGAAGAATTTAATTTAAAAAATGTACTGAGTAATCAGCTATGATTAGAGTTTTTTCATATTTGCTTTAAAACTGCATGTTGCAAAATTTCAAGGGAAAATTAAGAAAATTCTCACTGGATTGAGAATCTTTTTTATTAATTTATCAAATGTGCTTATGGAGGGACTTGTAATTTTGTTTTTCCTTTGCTCTATTTGAGAATACAGGGGGGTTTTTTGTTTGTTTTTTTTTTTTCCCCTGGAGTTGTGGAATTGCTATCTAATGTGGGTATATGATTCCTACGCTGTCATACAACTAGTATGATGAATCTCTTCCCAAGTTTCTTTTTTTAAAAATTTTCATAAAGATTTTCTTAAAGACAGTAAAACAAAGGCTATAGACATATTAAAGGTGAATCAAATTAGTGTTTTTAAAGAATTTTTCTGAAGTAGAGCCTTTATGTGTTTCAGTGAAGATACAGGTGGTCAGTGATAACTGCAAGTTTGAGCATGCTCTGAGATGCTGCCTGTGACACTTCAGGAAGACCTGGGGTTTTGGGGTGATTTGGGGGTTGTTCTTTTTTTATTAGACGCTAAATACCTTCTGAGAATTGAATCTCATTGGTTGATCTCCAAACTGTTAGTTGAAATTGCAAGCTGTTAAGATAGATGTTGGTTAAAGCTGCCCT
Organism: Hirundo rustica; assembly: GCF_015227805.2. Classification (NCBI taxonomy): domain Eukaryota; kingdom Metazoa; phylum Chordata; class Aves; order Passeriformes; family Hirundinidae; genus Hirundo; species Hirundo rustica. The sequence goes on from NC_053488.1 coordinate 65,058,857, forward strand.
AGTAAATGTAAAGTAAAACAACATTTTTCATAATCTGTCTTGTGACTTTCTATTTTCAAGGGCATTTAATTGAGGGGAAACAAGTAAAAAGAAAAATTACATTTCCTTGCTGCTTTAATACAAAAATGAAATAGAGGCATCAGTTTATTTCTGTTGAGTGCTGAGGCTCATTTAGATCCAAACCTTTTATGTAATGAGGGTGAGAATGCATAAAAGTAAATACAGAGAAATAATTTTTATTTGGATCAGAAAACTTCTGTAGAAAGCTGTGATAACTGCAGTTTTATGGTGAAGAAATCGGCTCTTTATTTAAACTTATTATGTTAGCAGGAAAATGTGACTCAAGTTAAACTGATAAAACTCAAAGCAACCAGAATGGTGTGAACTGTAATTTTTTATTGGCTATCAAAAGCAGACCAGATTTGTAAGTAGAGCTATGGGTGTTTATAGTTGAAGTTAGTGGCCTCCTTGTGGGTTAGTAAGACGGGAAACTCAGGAACAACACTAAACACAGCAGCTGTATTCTATTTTCAAATTAAATTCAGTCATTCTGGTATCAGATGAAATCTTCATGTAACAAGACTTTGGAATTCTGGAAGGTAATGCTCAAGCTTTTAAAGAGTCATCAACCACTTCCTTATTATTATCCATAGATTTCTGGCTCAGAAGCCTTTTTTTTTTTTTTCTTAGATTTATATTCTACATAGAATTACATTTACTTTTTCCTGTAGTTGCTTCATAAATACCCGTTTTTAACCCACTTTGAGTTACGTGTTTGTGGGAAACATGTAGTATAGCCTAGTATGAATGAAGTTGTTTCTTCTCAGCTTGCTGTGCATTCCTCAATCACTCCTGTCTGATATAATCAGAAATGGAAATCATCTATCACAATCAGAAACATGAAAATAGCAAAATATAAATGTCTCTTAGCTTCCCTTGCCCTTGCAGTTGTAAAGTTGCTGTTCATTAATCTGCTTTGTCCACCCTATATGGGGAGATAAGCAGTTGATTTGGGTTCTACCAGGGAGTATTTTCAGGTTTTCTGCTGAACTAATCCCATGTTAAGTGATAAGCGTAAGTGTGTGTTTGTCAGCTTTCTTTTAAAGGATATCCTGATTAAGCAAATTTTGTGTCAAAACATGAGGATGATAGTTAATATCATAAAATTATGCCTACAGCTGCTGTTTCAAGGTACAATTCTTAATTTTTTTGCACCCATTAACTGTTGCACATAATTGCAGTCATGCTTTTGGTTTTCTTGCTTTTGACCATTGTATATATTTTGTACTTTTAGTTTCATTTGATGCTGCATATTTATAATGAAAGACTATATTTAAAAAACTTTTTTCTCTTTTTCTCATTTCAGCATGTGAGATTTGTGCCTATTCCTTCAGGTCTGTGGACTTAAGTTTACATTGGAGTTAGAAGCAGCATTTTTGACACACTTTGCAGAGTGGGTAGGTGAAAAAGTATTTTGTCTATTCCTGTTGATACCACTTTTCCCTCCTCTTGCTGTTTCCCTCTTGACTGAAGTTATTCAAACTCAAGTCTGCGGCCAAAAGAGCAGCACCATCCTCAACAGTGTATTTCTGCACCTCCCTCATAGTGTAGCAACTGTCATATGTGAACTGCACGGTAAAGTAAATTATTCTGGTACCTTGCTGCCTTGCAGTTAGTCACTGCAGTGAGAACTGTGAAAACACAAGGGGGAGGAATGACATGACTGCCTTTGCTCACTGCAGCCATAGATCAGCTTAAACTGACCAGGAAACCACACCCTGCATTTCTTGTGAAAGCCAAAGGAATGAATGCTCATATGATTCAATAAACCAACCGTTACCTTTGCAATTAACTTCCTTAATCACGCTGAACTACTAGTAATTTAACTTGTTGCCATTCTTATTCATTAAAAGATATGGTGTATTACAATGGCATTTGAAGTCAAGGAGAAGATAAGTCATTCTTTCTACACAGTCAGTAGTAGAAGCAAAGGAATCAGAATTATGTTTGCATATGTAGAAAGTGTGTGTACTTCACACAAGTATGTGGAGGGCTCAATGCTGTTTATTAGGATCTTATAATTTAAACGAGACATTGCTATTTTCTTAGAAGGTGGGTTGCATTAATCGTGGGTATGAGAACCTGTTCACATATAGGCAGAAATCAAATCTTACCATGTCATCTGCTTTGCGTGGGATCAAACGGTATGGCAAAATTATGGAATGGTAACCCTTTCCTTGTGTGTCAGTTGAATGGTAGCTACAACTGAAGTGGCATGTGAGAGGGATGTGACAAAATTTTAGATTTTGCTCCAGCTTTTGATCCAGCTTACTAGGTGGTTCCTAGACTGCACTACTTTGGAAAGACAACAAGCATTTTTAAAGCAAGAATTCAAGGCACTTTTTTGCACATGTCCAGAGTGATACCATACTTCATGGGCTGCATTTGAATGTGTAAATTGTGCTTCAACACTTTGAGATCCAGACTCTCCTATCTTAAAGGTCTTCCAACCTAAATGATTCCATGATTCTGTATGTACTCCGGGTTTTAGCCACAGTGTTTTCATAGGCTACAAACGAATACTCTTCGGCAGTCAGCATGAAATGCACGGTGGTGCAGTGATCCCAAAAACTGCAGAAAATGAAAGAATACAGCATCCAAGTATTTTATTGACCTGTAACATTAAGAGGTGACGTAGTTTAATTAATAAATTACATGTAATCCCTCCTGGTATTTTTAAGCCTTCTTTGTCTTCCTGGTTGTGCTCAGCTTAATTAGGATTTTGTTTCTCTGGGCTTTTTTTCCATTTCTGTAGGTTTTTTGCTGGTTCACTTCCTCATTTTATTACACTGAATTCATTTTCGTACTCTTAATTTGTCAGTTCATCTGTTTCTGCTTTATAGTCTCTAATTTGTCTTTTCCTTTTTTTTTTTTCCTCTATATATACAGACAAGCTGTTTGTTCTGGTCTTGTGTTACCAGGAAAACTACTTGAGCTTCACTTCTGCCTTTTTCTCTTCATCTTCATTATCTGTCCTTTCCCAAAACACAATCAATGTTGAAGTAATTAATGTGAAGTTATTCAGTACACAGTATATGACCTTGGATATGGTGGAAGCTGTAGTGCAAAACTTAGTTTCTGTGGAGGAAATTTCTTGAACTCAAGAGCAGGGATTATGCTTGTTTTTCATTTGCTTTCTGTCAGTGCTAGAAACTTTTTGTGTGTGTAAAAAAACCTGGTAGAGAAACAGAGTTGTCTTCATTGTCAGTAGTTTAAAATTCTGTCACAGAAGATTCTCTTTCTGTATAATTTTCTTCTACTTTGTACAATCTTGCTTGTAAATGTACAGTGTTTTTCTAAAATAGAAAGCAAATATATGGAAGTAAGATTAAGTGCTTTAAAAGTGTGAAAGTAACTTGAAAATAACTCTTCATTGCTGAATCCTTCCCGCAGTACTCCATAACGTACTGTCTGTAGGAAAATCAGTTTGCTCATGGTAATTTTTTTCTTGCCATCACGTAAAATAAGTTTCAACTGTATATATGTATGTATATTTATGTGTATGTACAGTAATGGGACTTCTACAGAAATTAATAGGTCACTCTGTCTATCCTGTTCATCTGTAGCCTCTGCTCTGTATAGCTTGGTTTTGGTGTATAATGGTTGCTCTCTTTAGGGCTGAGGATTGGACAATAAATGCAGTCTTTGGTGTAGAATATTTAAATAACAACATTATAATTCATTAGAAATTTTTTATATTTGTGAACTTTATTTTGGACACATAAGGTACATCTATTTTGTGTACAAAATTTATATTTTTAGTGCACATATGTAACAAGTGTAGCCTAGTGTGTTGTGAAGGATGTTATATTCTCTCAGAGGAGCTATTTATCATGGTACTGGTTGCCATTTCAGTGTATACCTTAAAATATAAGGGGATCAACTCAGAAAACACACACACACAAAAAGCAGTGCCTCAGCAGTGTCCAGGTTCTCAAAGCATGCAATCCAAAGACTAAATTTGAACTGTCCTAGACTGAAAAGTGTTAGTCATTCAATTTTCAACCAAATAGTGAAATTTAAAACTGTAGACTTTCCAAAGGTGATAACTTGTTTAATAACCAGTATTTTGTAAAGCACAGAGGGTGCATGGATTTAATTATTGATAAAATTCAGTTGTATTTACTTCATAGGTTTTCTTCTCAAAATTATGTTTCTTGCATAGCTTGGTTGTATGTTTTACTGTTAAATCACTTCACGTTATACTTTAATCAGGGAAAAATATTTTTTTTACCAACTAACTTGTGTGTTCCACTGAGAGGTGGAAGAAATGAAGATTATTAGAGGATACATAATTGTGAAATAAAACCGAAGGGAAAAGTTTGTCTTGCATGACTGATGTAATATTTAGGTGAAGGAATGAGCAAGGAGAAGTTGTTGTCCTTGTCCGTGTATACTGAAAAGATGATGCATTAATTTCAACAAAAGATGCATGTTTTCTGGATATGGGGAGAATGTAAGCAAAAATAGGGTTTATTGCTGTTGTGCTATCACCTGAGTCTGCCAACAGGCTGAGATCATGACTTTGAGCTCATTTAGGAACTATTGTATTAATACAGAAGATTTCATCTAAAGAATTATCCTTACAGGGCCTAGTTTATTACTGATTTTTCAAAAAGATGAAATGAAAGTGGGCCTGAGAAACTCAGACCACTGCATGAGTTTCTTAGAGTGAGAAACTGATAAGAAACATTGCTAAGGAAGCAGAGAGGAAACCAAATACACATGAGACAGAAAGGACAAGAACTGTGGTTTTCATAGGTGTAACTGTGTTTTCCTTGCATACAACACTACTCTCCCAGAAAGCATTAAGGAGTAATTAAAAATTCAACTTGTGTGAATAGAAAAATTGACTCTATTAGTGATCTTAAGGCAAATCTTTCACCTGCTAGAACAAGAGCTTATTCAACTCATAATTTATGTGAAACACATCATCAAACAGACTTTTGTTACTTTACAACTTCTTTCCTTTAAGGGTGCAGTTCTTAGTGCCTTTAGTCCTAGATTTAAATGATTCTTTGTCCATAAGAATTTTCCTGTTAAAAATTATAAAAATTCTTCTCTTTTGGATGAAGTCTTTAATTGTGAAGCAGAAAATTCAATAGTGGAAATACGGTCAAGAACATGTGTCTTTAGAGTGTCACAGTTAAGTTGAAACCAGATTTTTTTGAAACTATTTCTAAGGCTCTGAAGATTTATTAAGTTAGATAAAGTAGTTTCGTGCTTTTGAGTTAAATGATTGACCAGTTAAGAGTCAAATCTTTTTGGTACCTTCCCATGAATCTATGATGATTTTTGGATACGTGGAAAGTGAGTTTCCTCCCCCCTCAATATTATCTTCTTAAACTAAACTGTGTATATTTAGTTCTGCAAAACAATAGGAATCAAAGTAACAAAAGTAGATGTCTTTTATGCTTCAAGGTGGAGCTGCTGATAAGTACTGTATTCTGGATTTTTTCTGTTTTCAGAGGGAACTAGAGTTAAAAATTAAGGCTAAAAGGGATGCTTCAGATAGCAGTTTTCTAGAGTTTTGACTGCTATTCTGGTCCACCTAGTCGTTTTCTTTCTCTTTTCTTCCTGCTGTGCAAGCTAAACTATTTCCTTTGCAAGAGGAAAGAAAATTATCCTTAGTTCATTGCATTTTTACTTTTATCACAGTGCTTCTTTCTTTAAGCTGTTTTACCTTTACCTTTGTGTAATTTGCTAACATCTTTCAATATTTTTTGTCAATTTTTAAAAATATATGTTATTACATAGCATAAGTGTTGTTACAATTTTCTTAGCAGTTGATCTGTTTTGTAGGCTTTCACACACCCTAGTTCTTTCTTTAAAACCCCTCCTGGGTTTTGCTGTTACTATGTTGTTTGACATTAGTGTCATGGTTTTATTCTGTTTCTTTCAGCTCTACTCCTTTCTTGATTTTAACCTTTAATAATAAATTATGAATCAGATTATACAGTTATGGTACTTTATAAGGCTGTGTAAATTTTCTTCTGACCAAGTTCAAGACAGCTTACTGGTGGTTTGGGATCCTGGATGTTTAGACCATGACTTGTTCATAGTAAAATATAAAATGATGCAAAACCCTACACAGTGTGGCTTTGCATAGATACATTTGTGACATCAAGTATAAAACCTTTGAATTTAAAGCCAAGCATCTTCATCTGTACCGCACTTCACTCTGTGTAGTGTTTATTTACAAATATGTTCCCATATACACTTGCTTATTAAGAAGTAGACTGAAGACTTTTTAGTAAGGATTGTGTTGAGTATTCTAATGATAATCTGAAAAATATATTCATGTGAAAGGAATATACTGCAGTAACTTAAGTAAATGTTCTTCACAAAAAACCTGTGTTAACTCCTGAGGAAAACTTAATCTTCACATATTTAAGGCTTAAGCCAGTTAGAAAGCATAGACATCAATCTTTGTTTTTAGTATAGTTTGTACTTTTACTGTCAGAAAACAATATTATTGGAAATTGTGAATGAGTGATGATATCACAGTGAAAGGCAGTCATCTTTGATGACAGTTTTGAAGAAAGCTCTGCCTCTGTGTCATTAAGCCTGCTGGATCTCTGGAATATTCAAAGTGGTATGTGGCTTATTGTCCTTTTGGATGACTTAAAGCCTTCACAGTAAGCAGAGGTATTTCTGACTTTAAGAATGAAAATGCATATTTTATATTTATTAAAAATGTAAGGTTGTCAGTTAGTTTTACAGCTCTTGATAATTACATACTCAAGGTTGCTTTTGCATATTTTGCACCTTCAAGAGGAAAATGTTATTTCCTTATGTTCTTGCTCTGTATCTAGCATTAATGCAAAGTACATAATGTTTTTCTCTTAACATTTTAATTATTGTTGCATAACTCTGAAAGTGTGCAGTACCTTGTTACCAGTAGGGGAGGGAGCTTCAGTAGTTGACAACAGAGGAGGTGGAGGAAGCTGTGTTGCTGGTAGAGCCAGCGAGCATTCAAGCCTACAGAAGGGCAGCTATCAGTGCTAAGAGAGTGCTTCTAGGGTGACTGGCGATCAGCAGCTTGAGCCTGTGTTTGCGGGGGAGGGTTTATAGTGGAGGAAGGAAGGATTGCTTATTTGTGATCACTGCCTATAATTTCCTTCTTCTTCATCTTGCTGAAATGGTAGGCTTCATCTACATAAGGTCAGTTTATTTTTAATACAAATATATAGTTTTGAAGTTTCCTGTAGTTTGGCTCCACTTTCCTTGAAATCTTTTTATTTTGGCACCAACAGCATTGTACTTCACATTAAATCCCCATTTTGGAAGTAGGAGCTGCATCTCCTTTGCAAACGTGAAAGAAGAAGAAAGAGTAAATGAATACAGCAATTATACAGCGACATGCTGCAGAAGTAGAAGATAATGGAAATTTTCACTCTTCTCATGACCCTTAGCTTTTGTTTTCACAGTCAGATTCTATAAAAATTAGTAAAGTATGCAGTAGAACAGTTAGTTTAAATGTAACTATGCTTTGTCACTGGTATAGCTTGAAGTTGTCATGTCTTGAAATTTGTCCTTTTGGGGCAAATTTCAAGTAATTAATTTGTTTGGCCATGCAGAATCTTGTAGAAAAATGTATGGTTTTAATTTACATGCATGGAGAGAGGTACTTTTTGAAAGAATTATTTTGACTTAAAATTGTCCATGTTCTCTTATCATAATGAAATCTGTTATCATGTTCTTCCTTACTGCTGACTTAAAAATAATAGCATAGAAAGGTGACCAGCTAAAATCTAGAAAAACTGTCAATACAAATATAAGTTTCTCTGGAACTATCTAATTTCTAATGAATTGAACTGTACTGAAGAATTTGTGACTTCTAGAAAAAGAGGAATAAAATACTGCAATTGCAAGCTAAGGGGAGGATAATAAGGGTGTTACTTACAGCTTTCCTAAGAATTAAAAGGTTGTTTATAGGATTCAGCGATGGTGGAAGTAATGCCAAGTAGATACCTGCCATAGTTTTAACAGGTGGACATGTTCTAAAGAAGGATTTTGCAGTACTAGACTTACCTGTCTGTTTCCAGCTATATGTGACTCAAAAGATTTTGGAAACCTAGAGCTGCCAACTTTCAGATGTTTGTTCTGTGTTTTAGCTATGAATGTAGTGGGTTTTATCCTGGAATTGCAGAATCATTAGCACAATTACTATCAGAATTTTAAAAAATCATAGAATAGCTGAAATAGTTTCAAGACAGGCACCTGTTGCTGTAGTCATTTGTGTAATACGCTTTATTTAGTTTGGGGGGATTGATCTGGTAGGTACAGAAGGATTCTTTGTTTCATTAACTTATCACTGAGTGCCACACTTTGTAGTGGCCTCTTTTTGGACAGTTTACTCTGCGCTATAGATGTTACCTGTTTTTAAAGAAATGTCCAAAAGCAAACTAAGCTTTCTAAGCAGCTGGCTTCTGTTCTGACTCAATAATACAAGGAAAGAATAAAATTAATCTAGCTGTTCAATTGCTCTTGCCTTACTGGTCACCAAGTAATAATCCCCCCAAAATACAAAAATGCTGCCTTGAAGTAGAAGAGGTGGAAAGTCTCATGGTGTAAAAAAAAGGAGACTTTAAGATGTTAGGAGATGATTAATGTATTGGGATGATGGAATGAGTGCAGGAATAGAGGAGGATGTTGCAGTCTTGGTTTGGTAGCTGTTCTGGTTTTGAACAATTCCATTTGATTTGTTTACCACAGTCTGAAAGACAGAATATTCACTATGTAATTGGTACAGTTCTGGCACTCAGAAGGCAGGTGCTGCTTTCTATGAGGTAGGCTTTGTGCTGGAAAAAGTGTTTATCAAGGTAGGCTTAGGCAGCATGGTTACTCGTCCTGCCTGCCTATTCACTTGGACTATGTGGCCTCGCAGGGAACAGGAGCAAGCAGATCTCTGAGGTTATAAAGTGTTTTAATAATGTCTCTTTCACCTCTCTGTGGGAAAGAAAGATTGAACAAAGGGTCTTTACAGGCTGAAATTTTGTAATTTGATTGTGTATTCTATATGAGCAGAGTTGTGAAGCACTGAAAAAGTAAATGTCATGTTTTTCATTCATCCAGAATATTGCAAACATACACATTTTGTACTTCAGCTTGAACTGCTGCCATGGGGTCAATTTATCTTTGCAATCTTCTAGAGCGTTTTTTCATTTGGTTTGTTTTTTGCTTTCAGTCAGGACTGAGAAGGCTTATCATTTATAAGCTGGCTAAATAAGGAGATGATGAAAAGCATCTTTTTAGTATTTTTGTACTTGAGAAATATCTTGGTCAGCCACCTGCAAAAACAGTGGCATTCCTAGCAGTTTTCAAAGAGTACATCCTTCCAAGGGGCATGCTATCGTTAATAAATGTGCTGTAATTGTATGGGTGGGTGTATAATTTAGTATTGATACAAAAAGTTAGAAGTTGGCGTAGTGTTTCAGTGGAGCATTCAGATAATAACAAAAAGAATAACCAAAATCTTCAGGTAAGACTCTAAATTCTTCTGAGACAAACTAAGTTTTCTAGTCAGGGCTCTAGAGCTGGCAAGCCTAGGCCAGGCTAATGATTCCACAGGGTCTTGATTTAATGATTAGTTGTTTTGTTTTTTAATACAAACACAGTTAAAAGTATGTCTACTTAAAAATACTGCTTTATATCGGGCTGAAGATATGAAGACACTTATACCTTTGAAATTATGATGGTTCCATGCATTGTAAGAAGCCCAAAGCTTTGTTGATCTTTTATTAAACCAAGTGAAACAGTTGAATAGGTGATGAGCTTGTGGTTTAAAGAGTTCTTTTGTGGGTTGCTGTAGTGGGTTAATGGTTGTCAGTATAATGGCAAAATCTAAGGAACTGCCTTAGAATATAGTGACTGAATGATGTGCGAGTTTTAGGTACAGACACATGTCATGGATGAAAGTTGTAATTTTGGTATAATTTTTCTCCTGTTGAAGCTGGTTAGTCCACTGTTCTGGAGTAGCAGTTCATTGTGTACTGCAGTGAGCTACAGCTTCAGTTTTACAGATACAGGCGAGTTACACAGAGAGTTGTAACACAGGTCACTGCAGCCATCTGAATCGTGTTTGTGTGTGTACTAAAAATGGTCGAGGTTGGAAAATATTTTCTTCTGAATATGTCTAAGGTGGTTTCTTTTTATGCCAGTGTATATAAAATTAAATATGAAATTGTAAAAATACATGTTGGACGTGTAATACACCACATTTTTTCACAGCCTTCTGGAAATTTGCAGAGATTTCTTTTGTTGAATACATGCTCAGTTAAAAACCAAATTAAAGCCCCCACAACAGGAGTTGCATCAGTAGCAGTTTTTCTTCCTGCCCTCCAGTAAATAAAAAGAAGGTTTGGTGTAATAGAGGACCATCATTGATACTTTTTAATACATCAGCATGTACAGCTTTTGTCTAACTAGCATGATATGCATTTTACAATCAAAATATGCTCTTTAGCTGCAATACCTGAATGCTGGTATACTAAATGTACTGCTAATAGGTGAAAATTAATATCTGTATTGCATGTTAATTACATTCTAGTATCTGTGCAAGTACAGTGTGATATGCATGACATCTAGTAACCATTTAATTGACATTTCTTTAAAATACAGGGTTTATATTTTTAGTTCTCGTAATGTAAAACTGATTTTGCTGTTTGCCACAATTAGATGTCATATTTAAATATGCTGTTAAGATGCAGTTTCATGGTTAAAAATAAGTACTGTTTCCAGAGAGGAATGAACACACTCATGTTTTCTTCCATCCCACACTAATACCTGTGCTCCTTCATAGCAGCTAAATTTGGCTGAAAAGTTTTTTAAGCACCCTAGCCTAGTCACAGCTTTCTGTTGCGAATGGCTTTCCCACACTAGGGAAGAAGCAGGAATACGTGATTAACAAGGATGAAGAGAAACTAATAGCTCCTTTTAACCACAGACCCCATATAAACCAGTATTCTGAGCAGCGTTTTTGCAGCCAATGCAAGCCAGCATGATGGCTTACCCTTACTCTTTCTTTGCAGTGGATCCTGCCACTTCTCAACCAATCTTTCAGCTGAATAACTAATCTACCTCAGCTAGAATGCTGGCAGGCTGGAGATTTGATTAGTCTCGTAGGAAAACTCTTGGGCAGTCTTGATGCTGGATAAACAGTTCATACACATGTGGGAATACTGGACCAAGGGCAATGGGAAGTTCTCTTTCCACCGAAGTGATTGGAAGCTGTTTGGATCAACTTACTCCATCTTGCAGAATCACTCTCTTTGGTCCCTATTTTTCATTAAAATGTTTTTAGGGAAGAGCATGGTGAAAGTTTCAGGAAACTTAACTGCCTTTCAGAGATTTTGTGTTACCTTGTCTCTTGCTGGTGTTTTGAAGCTGCTGCTTGGTTGGAACTAATACAGCAGTCTTAATGAATAAACAGATGTAACTGGAGCTAAATGCTGATTTTTGAATGAAGGACCTGTAGTACTCAAACTCTTTTTCAGGAGTTAGAGCCTCAAATTGTTAACACTCTTAAAGCAAATACTTTGATCTTTGTCCTAAGAATTTGATGGTAAGCATATGTATTTTAAAAAAAAGTGTACTGAAAACCAGGGGGGTTTTTGTTTGTTTGCTTTTTATTTTTTTGTTTTGTTTTGCTTGGTTTTGTTTTTAATGTGCCATGGGTATGTTTGAATGTCTCAAATTAGTTTTGCTCAAGGTCCGCTCTGTCCTGTTGCAAATGCAGACTTTACTTGTGTGTCTGTGCATTTGTGGAAGTGTTGTACTGCAGACCCAGAGCCTGCAGCCAGCTCATTTCTTTTCTTAAGCATTTGTTATTCTTGGTCTTTTAAAAAAGTGAACTGTAATGGGATAGATTTAAATATGAAGTGTAACACAGCTGAATTTTTTAATTTCTTGAGACATGGGGAAAAGTTATGTTGTTAGTATTTTTTTTTCCCTGAAAAATAAGTTCCTGGCAGTTGTGGGTAATGTATATGGGCAGGGAGTATTCTTGGGAAGACTAAGTAAAGGGAATTGTTGCGCTTCTATATTGAGCTTTCTCTCATAACAGCTTTTACTAGTAATCTTGTCTTTTATTTCTCAGAGTGGTCCTGGCAAGCTTCTTCTGGTGTCAGTAACAGACCCTTTACCATGAGCAATTCTACTCCAGCTACAGGTATACATAAAAAAAAAAAAAAAAAAAAATTCAAAGTGTTCTTTATCTGTGTTGGGTTTTTTTTCTTTGTTGTTCTTTATCGGTGTTGGTTTTTTTTTTTCTTTGTTGTTCTTTATCTGTGTTGGGTTTTCTTTTTCTTTGTTGTTTTGTGCATGTGTATGTTGAGAAAGATGCATTAAGTTTGTATGTTTACCTGTAGTTTTAGATCAGACAAGAAGCTGAAGGTGAGAGAAAGCTGGCTACTGCTTTTGTTAGTGTTACTTCCGGCATTAGGTGTACAGGGAGTGTTAATGACCAATGGTTGCACGAATTAACTTTATGTCAAATAAATTAACTAAATCATGGCGTAGATAATCGCCTGTCAGCCGTGTTTTCCAAATAGTTTATTTTATATCAGGGCAAAGGACAGAGCGAATCACCTTTTGGTGTCTAAGACTTGCTATATTTTCAGTGGGGAAGAAGGAGGAGTCTGAGGAGCTAACTTGAAGATTTTTGTTTTTTGATTTCTTTGGCTTGCATGTGTCAGGTTGTTTATAGTTCTACTGATCAATTCAATATGATGTCTAAATGTTTCTGCTTGCCTTGAATTAGCATTATCTTACAGCTCAGCAATGTAATAGCTGAAATATATATTATTAGTTAACAGTGAAATGACTGATCCTTCCCACTGGTATCCAAGATGTCTAAATGATATAGAGGGTTTGGGGATATATTAGTAGGCATTCTCATTAATAATCATATAAAACTAAAATTAAATATAATCACTGTTGAAATGCATCTTTTTACCTAATACAGCTGCTTCAGCTGCAGCACTTGTTTTTTGTTGTTATGCTTGGGGTTTTGGTTATTTTTTAGTCTGGTAGGTCACATATCTAAAATGTGTACCTCTCTACCTCAGGCTGCTCAGGGTATACATTTGTACTAATCCTGAATTGCACTTATAATGAACTTCCCTTTTGTACATCAGGAACCAATTTTCACTTGGTTCATAAGGTTTCTTTAGGTCTGTCTGAAAGCGTTTTTTTACTTAGTTGAGCATACAGTTCAGAAAGGTGATCACCTTTGGCATACTTTAAAGAATTGTTGAATCAGTTTTTAAATTTAGATGCTGGAAGATACAGATGGTTATCACTCTGCATCAAAATTAGTATCAAACCACAGCTGGAGAAAGAAATATGGTTTGAAAAACAATGAGGTTTTATATTTTAGATGTAGCTAAAGTTTTGCAAGAGGCACTTCAGTAGTTTGCCACTTAGCTCCATTTTGTGACCTCTGACAATGTCTCAGAACCCAGAAGATACTGCTTCTGCAAGAGTCTCTCATATTAAACTAAAAGCAAAATTCATACTAGGCTTCATTTCCTGCTTTCTTTAGTCAAGCATTCCTTGACTTATACTAAGTCAGGGACATCTCGTCCATTTTGCACTTGAAAAGTAGCAAAATAGTTTGTTAGAGTTTGCAAGTAATATGTCCTGTCATGGCTTGATACCAATAGGTGTGTAATATGGTCATGTTTGTCTTAAAGTTTACATTTTTTAGAATGCATACAGAGTACATGAAGCCATTTAAAATTCCTTGATGGAAAAACAAATGCATAACAGACTTTTCAATTTTGCAGGGGGGAGAATTGTTAAGTGTGGTATAGTTGGGACTTTGATCTTCCAACTTGAAATTTTACAGGCTTCCACTAATAAAACACCCTCTGTAAACATCCTTATGCAGAATGACTTGTGTGAACCGGTTCTCAGCCTTAGATTGTATGCAAAATCTGAAATTTCTTATAAAGCTCATACAGAAATTTCTTCCCAATCTTTTGTTTCTCCTTGGAAGGCTAAACGCAACAGATTAGGCATTTAGGCTCTCTCTTTTGCTTCCATTGCAACTGCTTCTAGAACAATATGCTTGTTCCTAATGTGGTGTTTTGCTTAAAAGTGCTCTCAAGGGTACTGAGTAATGTTCTTGAAATGTAGTCATTGGTCACCTACCAATCCAAATCAGTCACTTACAGGATACAAATAGGCATATGTTAAAAAACACCCCCACTTCTAGCAGTATGTTAAAGCGGAGGACTTAAGAGTTTGTATGGATTTCATGCTGTCTATCTTTTTCAGAAACCTTTTAAAAATTTAAATCATTTGGACCAGCAGGCTTTCTTCAATAAAGTAAAAACAAACCCCAAACCTTGAGTTAGCAACTCAGTCACAGAAAGATAAGTTGATGATAAAAGGAAAATTAATGTATTACTTCCCAATTATTAAGAGGACTTTCCCCTCTTCTGTGCAACTGACATTTTGTAAATATCTTATGCAGGCATTTGGGGGGAAGTTACTGGCCTCCCATTAAAAAAACCAAAACAACAGAAAAACAACAATGAAATCTCCAGAAAATAAACAAGTCCAAAGCAAAGCCAAACATACCCCACCCTCCCCTTGCTATCAAGATTTGGAATAGCTGGTGATGTCTTCTTACATTGTCGCTTTGTTAGATATGAAATATCCTTAAGGTTCAAAGAACTATACCTAAGTCAATGTCAGTGCTGAGGCAGCAGTTTCTCTCCTTTATGTTTTGATATGTACACTGTGCAATGGGTTTGTCTTGTTTGCTTGTCTGTCTCCCTCCCTAAAATATTTTAGATAATGAGAAGAAAAAAGGTAAAGGAAACAGATCGTCATATTCCCCTTCACGTGTCCTTCATATTCGTCGAATTCCAAGTGATGTTACCGGAGCAGAAGTTGTTTCATTAGGTCTCCCTTTTGGCAAAGTAACCAATCTCTTGATGCTAAGAGGAAAAGGTCAGGTATGTTGTTTTCAGTGTTTCAATAACAAGAGAAAGACTGAAGATGTGGTTCCTGTTATGATAATTTTGATCTTGTGCTTGAGTGAAATGATTGCAAACGATGTCTAAATATTTCATTGATAGTGGAAGATTTTCATATTTTTACATGGGAAAGGATATTTTGAAATTTATTTTAAGTTTTTAATATGCTTTTGGATTAAATAATGGACTAGAAATTTGTTGGACTAGATAATATTGCTAAACTTTATATCCACTTTATGTGAGAACATAGAGATGATAAAGAACTACATTGTCACTATTGATGACATATATCTTCAAAGAGTCTGCCTGCTTAAGTTACCAACACGCATGTTAATTTTGACATGTTTAATCCTAGTAAATGTGGCAGAGGAGTTTCTGTCATGAAGACATACAGAAGTCCTAAAAATAATAATAATTATTAATATAATAATAATTAATTCAAAAAATTGTCTGGCACACTAAGCTGGATTACTACAATGCATAAACTGATGTGGAGCCGGTAGCTCCATAATAGACAAGTGACACTGATGGATGGTTAATGTTCTGTTCCAGCTTTTTTGATCAGTATGCATATCAGCTACCTAGGTAATAGTGCTTGGTTTCAGGAATTTAATGAATTGATTAGCAGTGTGGTACTTCTAGCAGCCTTACTTCCCATGTATCATACTTACTCCACCTCTTCTTAAATGACATAATGTACTTACATGTATAACTTACTAAGAAAACCCACAAATTGAATAAAACAGCCCCATAAACATGCACACATAAATGCATTTTAATGCTGAGCAAATCAGTAATCTTTTTCTAGTGAGAGTAGAATTGGGAAAAATTACGCTTTTTTTCTCTCCTGTAAACAAAAACAGCATTGAAATCAGTTGTGTATTGGTTGCAGGCATTTTTGGAAATGGCTTCTATAGATGCTGCTGTTTCTATGGTGAACTACTACACTCCTGCTACACCTCACCTCCACAATCAGCCAGTTTATATTCAGTATTCCAATTACAAGGAACTTAGGACTGACAATCAACATAATCAGGCTGTAAGTACAATATTTCCATTTAAAGGGATATAATTGCATTAGTTATGTACTGGTTTTGGCTAGGACAGAGTTAATTTTCCTCATAGCAGCTTGTGACAGGAAGTATTAAGTCCTTTTCTGCTTCTCATGTTGCCCTGCCAGTGAGAGTGCACAAGAAGATGGAAAGGGTCTCAACTAGGACAGCTGATCACAACTGACCCAAGGGATGTCCCACACTGTATGATGTTGGGCTCAGCATTGAAAGCTGGGGGAATGGTGAGGAAGAAGGGATGTTCAGAGTTGTGGCCTCTTTCTTTCCAAGTAATTGTTAAGCTCATTGAAATTCCTACTTTCTTGGAAATGTTTAAACACCTCTCTCCCAATGGGACAGGTGTTTAAGCACCTTGCTTTGCCTTACTTGTATATTTTGCCTGTTCAGTTATCTGTAACTGAACCCATGAGTTTTCTCACTTCCACTCTTCCAATTCCCTCTCCCATTGTGCTAAAGGAAAGTGACTGAGCAGTTGTGTGGCACTTCACTGCATACCAGCGTTAAACCACAACACCAGTAAATAAGCAGGCTGCTCTTCACTATATCAGTAGACAAATTCTGATACATATAATTTTGAGTGACGTCTTACAGACAGGGAGCAGCAGAACTATAAAACAGTTGAGGAGGAGCTCAAGTTCAAAAGTAGTTTATCATGACGACCATGAAATCAAGTGAAGGTGGTAGGAGGATTCCTTGTATGACCAAGGAGCTCCTGACTGCGCTTAAGCATAAAAGAGAGGCATAGAGAAGTTGTAATCATAAACAGGCACCCCAGGAGGATTATAGAGTGTTATCTGAACATGCAGGGATATGGTTAGGAAAGTCAAAGGTCACATGGAGTTGTCTCTGAGAGATGTGAAAAGCAGCAAGTTTGGTTCCTTGAAGTGTATCAGCAGTAGAAATAAGGTGGTGGGTTTTTTTGTTGGTGTGGGTTTTTTTGTTTGTTTTGTTTTGTTTTGTTTTTTTAATAAATATGCCTGCTGCTACATGGGGCAGGGACAAAGGAGATGGAAAAGGCTGAATTACTGAGAATCTTCTTGGCAGCCTGTAGTGGTTAACACTTGCCCTTGGTATTACCAAGCACATGAGAATTGTGCAAGTCTTGATGAAGGAAGTAGAGAAGAATCACATTAGAGAACACATAAAATAATTGAATAATATGGCCCTAGTGAGATACATTTTTGAATGCTGAGGGAGCAGATTGATGTCATTGCAATGCCACTATATGATCTTGAAAATATCGTGGCAGTTGGAAAAAGTTAATGAGGACTAGAAAAAAGAAAATCCTTCTCCTGTCCTAAGGAACGACAACAAGCAAGATCAAAAGAAAGATCTTGGGAACCACTGCTTGATCAGCCTTACTTTGGTCCCTGGATAAGGAATGGAGCAACTCATTCTGGAAACTGTCTCTAGACATTCTAAGGAGAAGAAAGTGGTTAGTCATAGTCAAGTATAGGTTTTTAAAAGGACCTTATGCCTGACCAATGTGATGGCCTTTTATGGTGAGATGAGTGGATTGGTGGATGAGACAAGAGGATATTGTTTATCTCAACTTTGGCAAGACTTTCAATGTTGTTTCCAGTAGCATGCCAATAGATGAACTGATTAATGCAGTCTACTTAAGTGAACTGTGAGGTGATTTGAAAGGCTAAAATGGTTCTGATCAGTGGCATAATGCTGGGGTCCAGTCACTAGCAGAGTACTCTAGGGCTTAATACTGGATTTTGGATTCCTGGATGAATTTCAATTGACCTCCCATTTAGATACATAAGTTATATACTGTGATGTATAGATAATTTTTTTTTTTCTCTTTATGAATGTTGACAGTACTGATTTGGGCAAAAATCATTCATTTGTGCTGACACAAAAGTCACTGAAGTCTTGCAAGCTTGTCAGTCTGTTAAATACTACTTGTCTCTTTCCTCATCTAAGATTGCTGGATCAGTTTGTTATCTGCAAAACCAAATAAATAACAAGATTTTTGTTTTAAGAATGTGATTTGCATAACAGCCTCAGGAAAAGTATACATATATTTGCAAATAAGACTCCTTGGGTCTCTTTCTGAGTATTTTAAACTTGGTACATGACACTTGCTTTCTTCTATAACAGACTTTTAAAGATGAGCTGTTTGGCACTTATATTTGAGTTTTATCTATATTTTAAAGAGAATGTAGTAGAGCAGCTGAATATTGTTACTGTCCCAGTCCCTAGGCTGAGCCATGAAGTACAGGTTATTCTGCTGGGTTAAATTTTTCTGAAACCAGGTAACATGTGCTATGTGCCCTGTTTAATCTGTCTTCCAAAGAAATAGCGTAGGTGAGACATGACTTCAGGTCACAATAACGCATTTGGAAAGGAACACCTCTCTGTGGTCTTACTAATCACAGGAAGTATGAAGACCTTTTTGGGGAAAGCCCGTGAAAAACAAGTGAAGAGACTTGTGTAATCACAGAAGTCTAGTTTGAGGAGTGAGATTTGAACCTGGTTTTTGTGGTTGATGGCTTTGCTCTTAAAGAAGAGTAGGATGTGCACCTTTAAGCTTATCCCCATCAAATCTTAGTTCCTGAAGAGAATGAAATCCTAGTGAAGCTAAAAAATACTTGCAATTCTGTGAATTACACTGACTAGTTGTAAGGGAGGAGCATGGAAAGTAAGAGTTATATTTTATTTATGAATGTGGGAATCAATAATATGAAGGAAATATATATTCTTTAAGTTATGTTTTATGTCCTTTTCATGTAGAAGAACTTTGTTTCAGTATGAATAATGTATATGTAAAATAATTGTGCTTTCTGCTATGACTTAATTTCAGAGACACCAAGCTGCATTACAAGGTATGAATGCTGTGCAGCATGGAAACGTGGGTATTACAAGTGCTCCTGCTGCTGAAGGTGGGGTCCTTCCAAGTCATGGGTCTGTTCTTCGAATCATTGTTGAAAATGTTTGTTACCCCATCACTTTAGATATACTGTATCAGGTAATGAAGATTGCTTTTAAAAAGTCACAATCTGTTTCAATGTTGCTACTACAAATCCATTAGTTATTTTTTTAAGTACTTCTGGTTCCTGAATCTTCTGAGTGAGGACTGTCTCTTTAAAGTAATTTTCTGAATCCAGGCATCTAGGTTTGAAATAGTTCTACGTAAATGAAATTCAAGTAGACAGGGCTTTAGTACTCAGATTTCATGTTTTCTTACTTAGATCCATGTTTTCTTATTTAGTTCCTCACTGTGGAAGCAGCAACAAACTTGAACTGTTAATTCTGCTTAAGTTAGTGAAATATTGACTCCATAGTACTCTTTCTGCTGAGTAAGCTTTATAGTTTGCTTTATATTTAGGGTTTTATATTCACTTTTTATGCCACGGTGCAATTGATGTAATACGCAAGTTGCTTGAATAAATGTTTTTGATTGTTCATCTTTAGAATGGCATTTGACTACCTCTGAAAGCTTAGAATAATGGTAGGCTATGGTCATGAAAGACATTACTGTTAACTTCTGCTAGGTATTTGGAATATGCTATTGAAA
The DNA here is from genome assembly GCF_015227805.2 of Hirundo rustica. NCBI lineage: Eukaryota > Metazoa > Chordata > Aves > Passeriformes > Hirundinidae > Hirundo > Hirundo rustica. The sequence continues at coordinate 65,078,503 of NC_053488.1, forward strand.
GCTCTAAGTTTAAAACTAATAACTTTGAGACCGCTTCTTTGTGTCCAGAGGATCTGTTGATACTTTACAAAGACTGCAAAGTTTTTCATACTTGAAGCTTTTGTAATTGGTAGTAATTTATGCAGTAAAAATCATGCCCCACATACAAGTTTCTTAAATAATACAATTTAGAATAACTGGGATGATTTTGTAGGAACCTGCAGTCCTGGAAGATTCTTTTCCTGCTCTGCGAAGATCTCAAACAGTAGTTGTTTTTAGCAACACTCTGTTTTCCCTCTTACCTCTTAAAATTTTCTGTTTCTCTGTATCTCCTCACCATGATACTGATTAACAAGTGTACATATTAGTTGTCACTTGGATATAGCAATTTGCCTGACCTAAACCTTTGTATGTGTCTTTTAGTGTTGCTCACTCATTACTGAAGCTGAAAAAATACTGTCAGCTGCTTAGGATTATTATTGCATTCAGAATAACCTCAGAACAAGCTCCTGTGGTTATGGGAGCTGTACTAGTTCTAAGAATGCAACAACAAAGAGGAAATTTATATTAATTTACTTTCATTTCCTTTTAGTCTACTTCAGTGCAGCACAACTGTGTTTTCAGTATTTGAATTGCTCTCACTCTACTTTTCCAATATGTCTTGAAAATTTAGCAATATTTGAAAAGGGATCTTATTTAGAGTTTTTAATAAGGGATAATCTCCTCTAATTAAAGCAGCACTTTGTGCCCAATAGCTACAATATAACTTTTACTTTGTGTGGTAAGGCTAATGGAAGTGGGTATTTTCACTGACAAGTATAGCATCATATGGAGGCACCACTAAGCAATCTGTCATCTCATACTTGGATTGTATTTTGTGAGTTGTCTTGCTTGACAAGAAAGTAACTTTTTAAACCACAATTCACTTTAAAATATTTATTGTAAGAAGTTGAAAATTCAGTGTTATCTTAGCAGAAACAAAATTGATACATACAGTGTGTTTAGGTTTAAAATCAAACAGGAAGGGAGTTGTCTTGGTTTGGAAAGACAGGTATCTGCCAGGGAAAGCTGGAGCTTCCCTTGGAATGGAGAATGTAAATGCCCTCCCTCCAAATTATTATAATTTTGCAATTAGGAGCATTCAGGCAGAGATATTGGAATAGGAATAACAGTTCTTTACTAGGAATATTAAAAATACAGATCTAGTAGTACAAAAATACCCCAAGCGAACAAAAAAATCCTAGAAACCCTGACAGAGTCAGAATATGACCTGACACCTTGTTGGTCAGGGTCTTGGAAGCAGTGCAGATAAATCCTCCCGGAGTAACGGATGCGGTTCTTTTGGAGTAGAGATGATCCTGTAGAAAGGGTCCACTGGTGGCAAGATGGGTCCAGTTTTCCTCTGGAATCCAGTGGAAAACAGGCTGTCCTGTTGTGCTGAATTTCACGTTTTACACAGGCAGAAGTGCTTGGCTCTTCCCACTGGGTGGAGCATCACACAATGGGATGATGTTATTAGTCATGTGGTGAGCCTTTATGGCCCATCAACAGAAGATATCCCCCTGGAGGGAGGATGGGTTGTGGAAGAGATATGGAACATTGCTCCACCTGGTTTTAACAACTGACGTATTAACAGAAGGCACCTGCCCCATCCCCCCTGGAGTTATGAGGAATGGGTTATACAAGAGATAAAGGAAAAGAAAACTTCCTCAACCAGTTTCAACAGATGGAAAATAGAATACACAGTTTTGGTTACATATTGCAGCCCAAGACAGGAATACATTAAATTTCATTACCTCAAAAGGGTCTATTAAGTTTTCTGGATAAACATGGAAAAGCATATATTAAGAAGCTGGTTTTAGGCATTTCTTAAGAGGAAGTGCTTGATGAGCAGGAACTCAAAGACTAATTCTAAATTGCTGTGAGAAGGTTTCTGTTCTGTTTTCCATGACTATATGATGACTGCAGCATTAAAATCTTGTTTCTGAGAGTTGGAAAAACTGGGTCCAAAGGGTTGGGTCATTAGTCTTGTATCATTGATTCTTAGGCCTAAGAGGCTGGCAAGAGATGCTTATGCTTATACTTACCTATGGCCTTTTGAAATTCCCGGGGCTCTGAGCCCAGATGTTCAGAGCCTTTTGAGTGTCCTCAGGACTCAGCCCTGTGGTAACTTAATGGAGAGAGAGACAGCTTTGATCCAGTTGTCCAAAAAGCAATTTTAATAATACAAAAACAACAAACAATAAGATATCCACTGTATTGGGCGAACTGGACCAAGGCAGTAACAAGGGGCTAAAGGCAGGGTCTAGGGTCTGACAGGAGTACTTATATACCCTGATGTGGGTGGGAAGTTAAGGTGGGGTCTGAGAGAAGAGTCCAGTGGGGGAGAATAATTAAGAATATTAAAATTCCTGCAGCAAAAATTAAGCTATGATAACACAGAGAATGAGGAACCTTCTAGTAACATTTGCATATTTAAACATGTGAATAAGCTTCTTGCTTTTGGCATTTTGAATGGGGTTTCCCAAGGCATTTTTCCAGGGTTCTCTTCTTCCCTGGGGAAATCACCACTACATTTCCCCCTTCTTGTTTTTCTAAAGAGAAATTGTTTTTTCTAAGGTTTTGTACATGAGTTTAAACGAACAAGAGGAAACAATTATTGTAACTACTAAGAACATTAACAGTCCAGTTTTAGCTGTGGAGAGTACATATGAGGATAGGTTCCAGCCCTAAAAAGTTAATTGAACCAGTCTTTGTTGTCCATTTTGATTTTTTTAAGTCTTTCTTATAGTACTTTAATTTTTAAGGAACATTTTCCTGTGGTCTTTAGGCCAGAAGATGCAGCATATTTGGTGACTGTGACTTGGCATTAATTTAACTTGGGTTGTTGCTTCATTTACTTTTGCTGCTTTTTGTTGGTAATATAGAACTCACATTTACAGGTTAGATTATTTCAAGACTCACATGAGATGTTATTTGGGTAAATGTAAGCAGGACACATACAAGGAATTTGTTTTGACATATTTAAGGGGTAAAAGATATAGGTAAGAAAGTAAGTTTAGCGTAGTGATTAATATAACACTTAATTGAAACTTTTTCTTTCATTTCTTTGCTCTCTACCCAGTGCCTTTTATTCTTAGTAAACCACTTGTATTATTTTTCAGTATTTCTCTCACTATCTCCTCTTTTCTTTTTCCTCTCTTTTATACTATCACTCCTTGTCTTATTATCAAATACCTTACATGCACTTTCTTCACTGGCTTTTTCATTCTTACTAAATGTCACCTTTTCTGTTAATGAAAATTTGTAGCTTAACATATGAGGCAGAAAAGAAAGACACTTTATTATTAAGAACAGAAAAGTAAAACTTAATCATTTGTTAAAAGAGTTTTTAAACAAATGAAAAACTAGACATACCTTCATCAGACTTACTACACCTTCATACTCATCCCCCTTATTACTTAATTGTCTGTAGGGGTGAGAAATATTTATCGTGTCACTAATCCGATAAACTTAATCTTTCTAGCTATTGGTGTGTTCCCTTAAATTTTTTACTATCATGTCCAGGAGCTATCAAAGGTACAGTGTTACTGGGTGGCCTGCTGCAAGCTATTTACTTAAACCTTACAAGTTACAACTTGAACATTATAAACAAACCAACTTAAAAACTATCAGAGGGGTAGCATTTCCTTTTGCTAGTAAATGAATGTCCTTTAAAGGACATGTCTAGCTCTCGAGGTCTAGGTGAAGTTACAGGTGAGTTGTCATTCCAAAGGTCTCGGATTTCCATCCAGCTGGTGCAGACGGTTGTTATCTGTTGAATACTGGCATCTGTGGAAATACATGCATTTCTGTGCTCCCAAGGGACAAAGTCCCATACCAATACCTTAGGTTTAGGTAACTGGACATCACTAGAAGACTATAATACAAAAATTATTTAAGATGACAGGGTTTTGAGGGTTTTGCAATATTGTAAAGGTGAACAGGGCTTTGGCTACCCCAGTCCGTGTGGTTTCTCCATACATCTCTGGTTTTCAAAGGCATGTTTTATGCGTTGTCCTGGTTTAGGGCAAATTTGGGAGCAAACCCCTGAATAGGGTTTCTCTGGGGAGCAAGCCCAAATGGTCCCTTTCCCCAACTGATCTGTGAAAGAGCTTCCTCATAGAAACATGGAAAGAACTGTTTATTTAACAAAGTGCCCGCAAGCACAAAGAATGAATAATATGAAACAATAAAACCTTTCGTTGCTCTGAAGTGAGATGGTAAATTCGGAAAGTCCTTGCCCTGGGTAGCTCAGCTCTCTCAGTCTCTTATCAGTTCAGAGGTCCAGGCCCCAGTGGGTCACAGGTGAGAGCTCCCCGGTGTTCCTCTGGATTTTTCAGTCCAGAGCAGGTTTAAACAGTCCCAAGAAAAAGGGGGGAAAAAAACCAGTCCAGGGAACTTCTCTGCCTCAGCTAGCTAAAACTAACTAAAAGCAAAAAGATCTCTGTCCCACAGTCTGTCTGAGCCTAGGCTGAATGCACACACCAGAGAAGGAATGTGTAGGAGTCAGGCAGTTTTTCTCAAAACAAACTCGGTGCTTCTTCTTTCCCCGCTTCACTCTCAAAAGTGAAAGTCTTAAAGGCACAGAACTCAATATACAGCACGAACAGAATGGATGACTGGGGATACCAAGCATCATAAAGTCACCCTAGGTCACCTGTGTTAGCATGTCTGGTTGTCATGAGTTGGTGATGGCAGCTTACAGTTTTGTAAATAGGTTGTGCTGCTGAGATTAATATGTGTGACTTCAGAGTAAAATTTGCTACTTTGCCTCATTGATAAAAATTGAGTCGGTTATGGTATCTTCATTTCACTAATTAGATGGTATCTTCATTTCACTAATTAGATGGTTTTATCTTAAGGCAGATAATTTGTTTGTTGTAGTAGCTAAATAGGTTGTCAGTACTCAGTTGTTTACCGTTTTAACAGCTATAACATGAAAATAATTTATCCTGTTAAATATAGAAGGGTGTTTAGCATAATACGTACTTATCTTATTACGAACAGAAAAGACAATACATCTAATCAAAATAATAAGCATTACTAAACAAAAATGCTTATAACTGCTTAAGTGCTTAGGACAGAAACACCTGGGTTTGACGGCATTTTTTCTTGCCAGCCAGGGCCATGGCTTGGCCAGAGCCAAGGTTCTGGTCAAGAGGGTTTCCCTAATATATCTTAAAAAAACCCTTTTATTAATCTTTACTGAAAAAAGTTCCCTAACATAAACAACTTATGAATAATCAAAGGAATACACACAAGTAACATCAAATAGTATCTTATGGCTGGATCCTTGTCTGTGCCAGGCATAGAGTTTGAAGGTTAGTAAAAATAAACACTTAAGAGACAAGATTTTGATTTTAATTTTGTTATATGTTACTTACTTTTGCAAATGTTTAACAGCATCCCTCTCTGAAAACTAGCTGACATGATCTCACATCAGTTCCAGAAAAGGCACCTTTAAAAACCTTTAGCTTAATTTTAAGTGGGTAAATATGAAAACTAGTTAGCAGAATTAAACACTAGAATCTAGCCAAATGCTGTAGCATGACCTCACATCTAACAAAGCAGACTTTCATTAGGAAAATTTCAGTCATAACAAAACTAACAAATGTATAGAGGTGCGGCTTGTATTTGGCTACCATTTTTTTTTTCTTTTAGCGCCGCTGCGGGGTGGATGCGGCAGAGTCACTACAGTGCGGGCAGGAGGAGCCACCACCGCCGCATGTGCGGGATCGGCTGGGGCTGCCACCAGTACCGCGCACGGCCCGTTCCTGCCGCTGCTGCCCAGGGCGGGCAGCCACAGGGAGGGATGTCCTCTGGCCCCTCCACCGCAGCCGGGAGAGGGCCGGGTGGCTGGAGCCGCTGTCACCTGGTGCTGCGACATAGGCGGGGTGCCACGTTGTGTCTGGGGCAGCACAGACCGCTGAAAGCAGCGGAGCCACCAGCCAGGAGTGACATTCGGAGCAGCACATAGCACACAGGAGATGGGAGTGGGGCTTCTGGTTACAACCCCGAGAGAATGGTCCTCTCTGCCTTCTCCACCACAGAGGGCCAGCAGCACAGTCAGCACACATTGCATGTTATCAGGTGTCAGGATATGTGAGGAAAAGGTGGCTGGCACCAAGCTGGAAAAGTACACAGTGAGTCTTGTGCTTCCACATGGCTTCATTAGATTCTGGCTCTTCCAGGTAGTGGGTATGCTGCGAAGGAGTGCAGACGGGGTCTGTGACGGGGTTGCAGCGGCAGTCCAGTCGCAATGGCCATGTAGGGGGTACGTGGGATCAGGTGACGCCACTCGGGCTTCCCGTGGTGTGGGCAATGACGCTTTTGAAGCGACCAACTGTGGTTTGCCTCTGCCCTGCTCCTGATGCTGCCCGCGGCGGGGCGGGCAGGGACCACAGCGAGCTGAGGCCACCCAGGGAGCGGCCCGCCGCCCTGGGGAAAGGCGGCTAGGGTGTGTGGTGTTAGGTCAGAGGGCTGAGGAAAACGCAGGGGAACTGGTGGGATGGAGCTGGGGGAGGGGAGGGTGTCCAGAATGGGTTGCATGCTGCCGTTGTGGGACCCCAGGTGGAGAGTTTGGTGCCAACAGGCACGGGACAGTGGGGTCACCAGATGAGCCACATTTCTCCCCAGGCCCCCACGGGCACAGGCATCTGCCATTTCAGCCCTGTGCCTGTATGCTGGAGTGTCCAATGGAAAAACTCTTAAGGAGAAGTGGGGATTGGCATTTCCAGGTTCTTCCAAGTCACTGGGGTTTGGTTTGTTTTGGGGTTTTTTTTTGTCTCTGAATAAATTTTTCTTCCCCCAGTTAGCAAACTTCAACTCAAAAACCTTGTTAATTGCTCTCTCTTGACTACAGACATCTGTACTGCATTGTTAGACTGGTGTTGCCCTTCTCTTATCTTCCCCTGAGTCTACCTTCTTCCAAAGGTCGTTGCTAGAGCAGCCTCCTCCTGGCTCTCTCGCCTGAAAGAGTTCCTCCTCGACCCACTGCTGGCACACTCACAAGAAGAGTTCCTATGCTCAGCTCCTGGAGAAAGGGCCTGGAAGGTACCCTGGATACCAGGAGTCCCTGTTCAGGTGCCAGATGAAACTCCCAGGGCTCTGAGCCCAGATGTTCAGAGCCTTTTGAGTGTCCTCAGGACTCAGCCCTGTGGTAACTTAATGGAGAGAGAGACAGCTTTGATCCAGTTGTCCAAAAAGCAATTTTAATAATACAAAAACAACAAACAATAAGATATCCACTGTATTGGAGCGAACTGGACCAAGGGCAGTAACAAGGGGCTAAAGGCAGGGTCTAGGGTCTGACAGGAGTACTTATATACCCTGATGTGGGTGGGAAGTTAAGGTGGGGTCTGAGAGAAGAGTCCAGTGGGGGAGAATAATTAAGAATATTAAAATTCCTGCAGCAAAAATTAAGCTATGATAACACAGAGAATGAGGAACCTTCTAGTAACATTTGCATATTTAAACATGTGAATAAGCTTCTTGCTTTTGGCATTTTGAGTGGGGTTTCCCAAGGCATTTTTCCAGGGTTCTCTTCTTCTCTAGGGAAATCACCTCTACAGCCTTTTCTTCCACTACAGGTTTAATATTTTCCAGGGGTTTCTGTTTTCCTGGCTTTGCATTGATTCTAACAGTTTGTTTAAAAACTATTTGTATTTCTTAAACTCACCTTTCCTCTTTGACTGTTAATCTGGACTTTTTTTCCCTCAACTTGCATGATATGTCCTAGCTTTAATTTTCAGGACATTAATAATGTCCTCACTCTTTGTGGCTTTGCATTTGTATAAACACCTTCATATAATACACACTCTCATTTTGAATGCATATATATTTAAATTCAGCCTTTAAAAGTATTTCTGCAATGCTTATGTTTGTAATAAATATCTTTTGATTATAAAGTGTAGGGGTAGGTTCAAATATAGGTCTTTGTCTTGCTTCTTTCCTCTTTGTTTTCTAGTTTAGGCGGTGGGTCTTAATTAGCACCTCACCTGTTTAAATTGTATTTTTGTTCAACAGATCTGCACAATTTGTCTGATGTACAGAACATAAAGGTGGATACTTTGAAATGCAGTTAGCAGTTTCCATCTCAACTGACTTTCAGTAACAAGGAATAATATTGATAGAAATAGACATATCCATCAGATCAACAGGTGGCTCCGTGGTGTAGTTGAATAAATTTTGGGGTTTTTGACCATGGGATAATCTCTTCAACACCCATTCCACTGATAACTGATGTGATGCACCTTTCTCAGAGGGGAACAACAGTTCTGGTGTAAGAGCTAGTGGGGTATGTTGACAGAGCTTTAAACTAGCTTTGAACAGGGAAGGGGAACGTGTATGAGCTAGAGAACAAGAGACTGGAGAGCAGCACTGTGGAAAGGGACTTGCACATCCTGGTCAATGCCAACTTGAATATGAGTCAGCAGTGTACAAGGTCTGGAGAGAAGGCCTTATCGGAAGTGGCTGAGGACACTTGGTCTGTTCAACCTAGGGGAGACTGAAGGGAGACCTCAGTGCAGTTACAGCTTCCTCAGAGGGAAAGTGGGAGGAGCAGGTACTCTTCACTGTTATGACCAGTGATAAGACTTGAGGAAATGTCATGAAGCTGAGTTGGGGGATGAGGGTGTTGGGCTCTGGAACAGGCTTTCCAGAGAAGTGATCACAGCACCAAGCCTGACAGAATTCCAGAAGCCTTTGGACAATGCTCTCAGGCACATGGTGTGACCCTTGGGGTGTCCTGTCCAGAGCTGGGAACTGGACTTGGTTGATGATCCAACTCAACATGTTGAGTGATGCTATGAGAATCACACTGTGATTCTCATAGCATGTGAAGTCCATTTCTCAAGCCTCAACTCTGATTCATTATCCACAATTTATCTGCAGACGCTGGACAAATACCTGTTTGGACTGTCCTTCCTTGTTCTTATTTGATTAGATGTTGCTAATTCTTTAAGGAAATTTTATCCTTCTTTCCCATCTTTTGTAGCCTTTCTTTAATTGTTTTTTTTAAACTGAAACAAAATTCTGAGTTCACACAATTTTTGTTCAGCTCTCACAACAGAAATATTTTTCAGAAATTTGTTTGGAATATTATATGCCAGTTTTTAGTATGCATAAATTATTCACTGCTTCTTAAAGCCCATGTTTTTTCCCTAACAGATTTTCTCTAAATTTGGCTTTGTTGTGAAGATTATCATGTTCCATAAGAACAATCAGTTTCAAGCTCTGCTCCAGTATGCCGATGCAACGAATGCATATTATGCCAAAATGGTAAGTATAGTGTATTCAGCTTGATTTTGTTTGTTTGTTGAAGGTTTTCCCTGCTTAGGGACAGGGGTACCATTAAGAATATTTAGACTGTTAACTTTGTGATTTCTTACCATTCTAACATCTTGTTGCACGTGAATAACTTCGACATCTCTCTTTAGTGAAGAGGACAGCACTGTATCATCAACTGCAAATAAATGTATAGCATATACTCCAGGACCTGCATGAGTCTATCAAAACAAAAATCATTGATAATATTCCCTCTCAGTCTTCTCAAGGCTGAACAGGCCCAGCTCCCTCAGCTTTTATTAGTGAAAGAGGTGCTCCACTTGCTTAATCATCTTTGTAGGTCTACACTAGACCCTTTCCAACAGCTCCATGTCTCTTTTGGGCTGAGGAGTCCACAACTGAGCACAGCACTCCAAACGTGGCCTCACCAGTGCTGAGTAGAGAGGGGCAGAATCACCTTGCTTGACCTGCTGGCAATGCTCTTTATAATGCACCCCAGGATGCCGTGGCATTCCCCACAAAGACAGATTTCTGGCCCACAGGCATCTCATGGTCCACCAGGACCCCCAGCTCCTCTGTGGAGCTGCTTTCCAGCAGATCAGACCCCCAGTCTCTTCTCTGCATTAGCCTTTGCTGGATTTCAGAAGGTTCCTCTCTGCCCATCTCTCCAGCCTGCTGAGGTCCTTCTGAAGGGCTGCACAGCCCTCTGGGCTATCGGCCGCTCCTCCCAGCTTTGTGTTGTCAGTGACATTGCTGAGGAGGCCTCTGCCCTTCATCTTTAGTCCTCATATAACGGGAACAGGAGGTAATAAATAGGCAGATGTTTAGAAAAACCTTAGCAATCTTTTAATGATGCCTGTGATTCAAGTCCTAGAGAGGCAGATTGGAAGCCTTTTTATACCAATGGTCAGGTCAGCAGATGGGTGCCTTTGTTCGCTGCAGCAGGACGTCACCCACAACAATTATGCACCACTTCTGGATGTTCTTGGGCACAGGATCTGTCTGCTCTGTTGTTTCACTTGAAGTCATGCCCACATCTGGAGACTTAAATTGGAAAAGACCCTTAAGGTCATTGAGTCCAATGATAAGCCTAATTCTGCCAAGTTCCCTTCTAAACCATGTCGTGAAGCACAATATCTGCACATCTTTTAAATACCTCCAGGAATGGTGACTCCACCACTTGCCTGTTCCAATGCCTGATAACCCTTTTGATGAAGAAATTTTTCATAATATCCAGTCTAAATTCCTCTTACAGAACTTGATCCCATTTCCTCTTGTCATGTCACTTGTTACCTGGGAGGAGAGGCCAACCCCTACAGTTTCCTTTCAGGCAATTGTAGAGAACAGTAAGGTCTCTCCTGAGCCTCCTTTTCTTCAGGGCAGACAACCCCATCTCCCTCCAGCACTCCTTACTGACTTGTGCTTCAGATCCTTCATTAGAGTCCCTCACGTAAGGGTCAGTTCATGCAGTTAAAATTTCCAAATTAGTATTCCTATTTACCATCTGATACTGTGTGTTGAGTGGGAGAGAAGTAAGATTAGAAATGTAGTAAGTCAAGTCGTGCTTAAAGCTATATTTAGTCCAGTTGGCACAAAGTGATGTAGTACTAACTAGTGGACTACACTAGAACTCTACCAGGATATTTAGGTAAGGATAGTGGCAGCGTAATTGTCTACTTGGTGTTTAAAAAGAGGGCTTAATACCAGAAGGTGAATTACTGTTTGGATACAAATGCAAACTGTATAATGGTGGAATAGTTTGGATTGGAAGCAACCTTTAAAGGCCATCCTGTCCAATTCCCTGGAGTGAGTAGGGTCACCTTCAACTAGATCAGGTTGCTCAGAACCCTGTCCAATGGACATCAGCCTCCTCTAAGGGCAACTTGTCCCAATGTTTCATTACATTCCTTGTAAAAAACTTCTTCCATATAGCTAATCCAAATCAACCCTCCCAGTTTAAAACCATTACCCCTTATCCTATACCAACCTGCCCTACTGAAAGATCTGTCTTGATCTTTCTTACAAGCTGCCTTCAATTACTGAAAGGCTGCATGTAGTGGTTTCACATTTGCCAATTTCTGTTTCTCAAATTAATGCAGTGGTTTGAGTGTCTGCTAGAATTATTTGCTCTTTTTCTGCTGTGAGATAGGATTAAGAGAGAAACAAAGCAGGCCCAAAACTTAAAAGGGTATAAAGACAGGTTTATTATAAAAACTACAAGAGAGAAAAAATTAATAAGTGTCAGAGTAAAACTTTCAAAGTACCACTCTTCCAGCAGCTGTTCACTTTCCCACTGATGACATAAGAAAGAAAACCTGGGATTTTCAGTCAATTTCACCACTTTAAAGTAGTCTTTCATCAGTTCTTAGGGAGGGGAGCCTCTCTTAGAAATTGCATGGAGACATTGCCACAGGAAAAGAACTGTCCTCTGCTGACTCCCATGTCATGAATCTGCAGCCACCAGGAAACTGCAAACCGTGAAGTCCCTTCCATTTGGCAGTTTTTCCCACAGCTGCGGTCATGCGCATATCAGCTTTTTTAGGGTACAGTTTAAGGATGATTGTTCTAGTATAAAACAGAGGTTCTCTTCATCATCTCTAAAATCATCTTCATCTCAAAAAAACCCAAAGGCCATCTTCTTCCCTGAGGGCAGAGGGCTTCATATCTCTTTATCGTCCTCTGTTCAAAATTCTCCATTAGATCACAGCTACATCAGCTCACGGCTATGACTAAAACTTAGCATCCCCCCAAAAAGCATTCTATAAGTTACAGGGATATTTTAGTCCATTCTCCATGCCTCACAAGAGAAGTCCAGCTCAAACAGGCAACTTGTCAATCTTCCTCCCACATAGGACTGTTACTCTTTCCCTCTCTCTCTCTCTCTCTCCACTGACTTCAGTCTCATGCTGTGTCTCTCCACATCTCACTCTGTCCTTTTCCATTCACTTGGGGAAACATTAGTGCTTTGCAAGTTTCATTTGTGCAAGGAAAGAGTTAACATTCTCCCAGGTCTGCAGAGGGCATGATTGTTCCTTGGGGCAGTGGCCAAAGTGGTAAAATCAGGCCGTGCTGCAGCTGTGCCAGGATCTCGGCAGCCAGGCAGGCTGCTGGACACTTCCCATACCCCTTGATGGCATCAGGTTGGGCCTAGCTCAGCCTGGGCCCAGTGCCACTCCTGGGGGCCTGACGGACACCTCCCTCGGCTGAGGCTGACAGCAGGGCAGGCCTTAAGGTTGACTGGATGTTAGTAGCTGTGGCCTCCCCTTTCTCTGCCAGCAGCTGCTGGGGCCCAGGGGCCAGACCAGGCCCAGCAGGCCTCAGGAAAGTCCTGGCCCAGGCGGGGCCCGGCCAGCCCCAGTCCCTCCTGTGGCAAGCAGGGAGCCAGGACCAGCTTAACCTCTGCCAAGGCTGGGAAAAAAGGGAAAGATTCCCAGAATTCTCTAGTTTTAACGTGTGTATTGCCAGAGGCGTGTCAACTTTCTACTGGTTTTACTAGATACCAATATTCATATTCAACCCCAGTCACTGATTGGGTTTTGCTACAACTTCTGGAAAAATCACTTCCATAGGTGTCTTCCTTTCCTCATCAAACATCAATAAATGCAAAACCAGCACACTGCTATAATAATATAAGTTTATAGTAGTGGCTGCTATGATGTGTTTTATTTTTGAAAATGTAATTATTTTTCTCAGTCTCTGGATGGCCATAGTATCTACACTGGGTGCTGCACTCTGCACATTGATTTCTCCAAGTTAAGTAATCTAACGGTGAAGTACAACAATGACAAAAGTAGAGATTTCACTCGCGTTGACCTTCCTTTTGGTGATGGCCAACGAACTGTGGAGACGTCCTTATCTACTCCCTTTGGTAAGAAACCTTTAGTTCTAGTGATAAATACATACTGAGATCGTAATTTTTGTGTCGTGTTTATGCTCTGGCTTCATATCAGGTTCATAGAAGGGTACATTTTGTGTACATTTTTGTTCGCTACATCCATAATATTTGGAAAGCATGAAGTCCAAGGCATGGTAAATGAGTATCTGAAATAATAACACAATGAATACTTGTTGGCAAATTTAAAGTGTTGTAAAAAATCTACAAAATACTACAAAAATCCTGTAAAGTGGTATCATTAGTACAGCTAATGTAGTAAAGATTGCGTATCAGAATGGAAATCATCACAAATTGACATTGGCTACCTAAGGATGCTTGAAAATATGTGTTTTAGGATAATTGAGGGCTGCAAGGAACAAAACTCTTAAGAAAATACAAAATTCTATATTTATTTATATATCTCTGTACTCATCTTCTAAAATAGAAAATTTAAGGAAATTTCTTAAATTTTAGAAGTTATTTTGGCATTGAGGCAACAGAGTCTGCTTGAAGTGATACTGGAGAAATGCTCACAACACAATTTAAATGATTTTAGCTATTTTTCTCTCTATAATGACAACCATTAGCAATAATACACAGTTAAGAACTATTTTAACTATTGGATAGATATAAGTGCTGTCCAGTTGATTAGCACAGTAAAAAGTACGGGAGAATAATTCCCTCTTTTTACCTTTACTTTTCTATGGCAGCTAGGGAAAATATTGGATTTGGTTTGATTTTTTGGATAGTTGAGTTAGTTAGCTTAGATGAGAAACGGGAAGTGAGTTGAACTCGCTACTTTCTTGATTTTTGTCTTTACTGCTCCCCTTAAATGCAGGTCTTGGATCTTTATGTAATGGACAACTGTCATTACAGTCTGGGGCAGAGGAGGATGGTGGAATTTGCCATACAGCATTATAGAAATGCGCTGTTACAGGTCTAATACATTCTAATTAATTAGACTTGCACTATTTGAAATGTCAGTGGAAGGGAAAAGTACAATTCAAGTATTTTACTTCTGCACTTGGTTGTAGGGGAGAAATAACTATGCTTTTGGAGAATAACAGAGGAACGCTTCTCAGTATCGTCCCCTTCATTCTGACAAGATTCTCATTGCTAGGAGCCTTGTTTTCTTTTACTGTAAGAGTAAGAAGTGCTGGAATAGTCTGATGTCTGTAGCAAAATTTGTCTGTAATACATTCACAGTGAAGCAGCTGCACATATTTTTAAAAAAATTAATAGCTGTAGACAGGGAGAAGTGTGCTTCCTAGCCTTTCTGTCAGTGGTGACAACAGGCACACATTGTGATTGGCATGTTCTGAGAGGCTTAGTTACAGAGCATGACCAAAAGATGTTCTAAGTCGAGTACTTCCACTACCTCTTATTACTAGTGGGTGTTGTTTTGATGTCAAGTTATAAGACAAAGCTGGTAACTATCAGAATAATGCCTCTGTTTTTTATTGTAGACTTGAAGTTATCTTAATCGCAAAACTAAACTGCTCTTGAAACTTGTTTTTCTTCTCTTTTTTCTTTAATTTTATTTTGCTTTTAGTGGAAAAAATACTGCACTATAAACAAACAGATTTTGTACATATTTTGCATATAAAGAGTTCTTGCATCCAGTGAACATTAGCAGAAGTACATAAATTGGCTTGCTTAGAAAGCTAGGCTGATAGCCATGAAGCAAATGAATTTAAAAAAAAAAAAAAGGAAAAAAAAGGCAAGAAAGAATTCCAGATCTTTCTGCGTTAGCTCAGTTTGACAATTATTACATTCCTGATTTTGGTGTCAGGGTGCATGCAACATGCAGGTCTTATTTGGCAGAATAGAAATTCTTGATCTATTTCTTCATTAATGTTTCCATTACTGTTCTTGGATTGTGCATAAGTGATAAATAACTATATTGCCAGAACTTGTCAGTATAATGCACCAGTGCATGCATTTCAAGAATGTATTTACTTGCTTTGGTGTGATAAATGCGTTCAGAGTTTTGTGTGAAAGATGCTTTGTTGCCACAAGTAAGAGGAGGTGTAATCTGATGCAGTGTTCATGAATACTTGATTTGTGGTGTCTATTCCATTTCTTTTTGTAATTCATAATAGATACTTCTTTTGGTATTGTATTATCTCTATCAATAACCATTTCCTAGTAGCTCTATTTTAGTCAGTGATGTGGAGATTTGAGTAGTTAAATAGACAAATTTCCAGGCTTGTAGAATGTGTTTTCTGATTATACATGCCCCATTTAAAAAAAATAAAATCTGGTGTATCTTTACGTATGAATGTATACACAGGTCAAGCTTCTATCTAGCTGCTTAGAGCACAGCTTTGTGTGCTATCCTGGGTAGCACTTAACCTCCACATACTAATGTGGACATCACTGACTTATCTTTGATGCTGGGACTCTCCATGTGTTGCTGTTGCAAATCTAGTTAATGCTTGTGATGTCCAGGGCAGCTATAAAAATCACTGGTTATTTATAAAGTTACACAAACTGGGAAAGTAAATCTCCTTAAAAAGTAGAATACATATGCTTTATGCATTTCAGCGGCTAGTAAAACTCAGAACTTCAGATTAGTTGTAGAGGTTTGTATTGTTTAACTTATACTGATCTTAGTATTCAGGAGTTGTGTCTCGTCATTGTAAAACATCTTTGACTGTATTTACTTGCAGAAAATTTCTAGAATACATGTCCATTGTGTGAATAGAAACCATTGAATACGGGCTTTAATGGATACTAATCTCTGCTGTGCTTTCCTATTCAAACTTCTCTCATTTACATTTTGCCTTGACTTCATTTTAGAGACGAATGTTGAGGCCTTCAAAAGTGGCTGAAAATGGTCTTTGTAAAACATAGAATCTTGGATTTCTATGAGAGTGTTAACCCAAAAGTTTTATAAACATTTGGAATCACAGATATAGTCAAAATAGTAGCTGGTAGCTGATTCTGATTGCTGAAATCTCTTCTGTTTTCTAAAAATCTAAAATATGCTTTAAAAAAATCTGTCTGTTCTCTCTAGCCACCCAAAATACCATCTTTCCATCATATACAGGGCCTCCTGGGTTTGCCCCAGCCTTGGGCTTTCCTCAGGGAGCAGGTAAGTTTGTTTTCTAAAAATGTGGTGTTTGTAGTTATGGCTAATGGCTCATCTGAATACATCTGTTCAGAGCCATTTGTTTTAAAATATAGTGATCAGAACACAGTATTAATTTGACTAATTGTAATTCTTTCTCATATATATACACTCAATAAAATAAGTTTCTGTAGTAAAAAAATATAGTCATGTAGCTTATCATTTAATAAGTACAGAACCTAAATGCCATGATAAAGATTACCTGCAAGAGAAGAAATTAAGCATTTGGTTTTTTCGGAATCATAAAACTGCTATGACAATCAAAGTAAATAAAGGGAAGTCTCCCCTTTTCTAGCTATCAAGTGAGAAATAAGATAGTTTTTTAGACTGTGATATTTTCCTTTCTAGCACAGGATAAACTTGTGTGCTGAATTATTTTTTCCCTTTCTTGGGCTGCAGTTTATGTCCCCTTTTGTTTGGGTGTGTTTGTGTAGCTGAATATTTCTTTTTTCTGTGAAAGGGAGGTGCTTCCTGCTTTAATGGTCAGATATTAGTAATAACTAAATTCCTTAAAAGCATTTTTGAATTGAATATTGATGTTTTTGCCAAATATAATCTGCTTGTGTATTTTTCCTTTTCCACTTTGAGATGTCAAGTGATGCTACTGATTCCTTTCTAGGTCCTTCTGTTCCGCCTGTTCCTGGAACACTTGGTTCTCTCATGATCACCACATCAGCAGCACCTGGACACGTGACTGTTCCTGGTATTCCAGGAAACTCTGTTTTACTGGTCAGCAACCTCAACCCTGAAGTAAGTTTGATTGATGGAACTGTTGCAAGTGTCACCTTGTACCAGCTGCCAGAATCCTGCTGGTGATCTAATCCTAATCCAGACATTAGCTGAAGGAATAAGAGAAATTGTCTATGCTGATAATATAAAAAACAGGACAGCTCTATACTTGTTTTAGGTAGTTGGCAATATTGATGAGCTTTAAAAACTCCAGTCATTAGTGAAAAGCTTCCTAACACAATTTATTTTAGGAACCCTATGTTAGCAGTGTAGCTAGTAATTAGAGAGAACTCTATGGTCAAATATAAGAAATGTTTGAAGATGTAAACAACATACATATGATAATTTACTGATTTCTCTGTTAGTATGACTCCTCTGCGTACTGTTTTATCTGTAAAGAAGGCAAAGGATTTTTCCTTACAGTGGTTAAAAAACAAGGAGTTAAATTGAAAGGAGGGAACAGAAAAGGAAATAAAGGCATATTAAATCAAGTACCTTTCTATACATGTGCAGGATCTTTCTAGTTTTGCGACTTTTTCGAGATTGAAGAAAAAGTTCACAGATATATTATGTTACTGACATCACTCTACATTAATTTTTAAAAGTTAATAAGTACCAATATTAATTTTCCATAGTACCACACAGATGGTTTTTTTCATATGGTGGCTGTAAAATTACAGAGGCCAACGTGGAAAGTTATTTTTGTAATGAAAATGCCATAGGCTGGTCTGTAACCTTAATCATGTTATTTGAGCACTGATCAGTGCTTAATTAAAAGCAGTATATATCTTCTTAAAAAAATAAAATCAGGCTTTACCAGGGCCATGACTTAAAATACAATTCTTTTTGACTGTTGATAAGCAGTCCTATTGCAGCAATGTAAAATTCTTGTTTCACACACTCAATATACTTCCTTAACTATAAAACTGTTTGGAGTTGTTGGCAAAATTGAAGTTACCTTGATATTCTGAGTTTTAAAAATCTGTTCCCCAGTTTCTTTAAGTAATTGTTCTATTTATGTTTTTGTATTAACAGCCATCAAAAACCCAGCTGTAGAAAGCGTTTTAAGACTAGTCACTTTTTCTTTGATTTTTGAATATATGAATGAGTTTCTGATGATGGCTGCAGATGTGCTTTCTGCAGCTGAATATATAAGATAATTTTCTGAATCTGAAGGGAGCATGCCTCTTACATAAGCATATGTAAAGCATAGGTCAGAGCTCTTTTTAGGACATTGATGCTTTATGTAGTAGTAATCGTAGCCAAGAATTCGTGTAGAACTTAGTGCTGTAATGCATAATACAATATCAATGTATTAAGTAATGCTCAACTTCTTAAAAGGATAAAAATAAGAAAGTACTACAGCATTAATTGTTGGAAATATATTTCTTGGCAGTTCTGTAACACTTGTCTTTCTGTATTCATTGTCTGACCCCTGCCACTCCTTTTTCTCTGTACAGAAAATCTGATTGGCCTTATTTCAGTTTGTATTTCTCACTCGTTGTAGGGTTTCAGTACATTCCTTTATGACTTTTAAATTATCTGGTTTTGTTCTCTCACTCCCTTTTTTTTTTTTTTTTTTTTTTTTGAAGTAGAAGTATTGCGGGCTCATTTGAATAAGAAATTCCTTTTTAAAAAAGAAGTCTCCATCCTGAATTAAAATATTTGGGACAGAAGAATAAAATCTTGATTAATCTAAATTTTACGTTGATAGTAATTGTTCTCTACTACTAAATGCTGATGATAAATGGGTATGGCCTTACACTTAGGCTGCAATATTTTCTATTTCTGAGTAATTTAGGTATGTTTGGTAAACATTTGAGTTGAGAAGGAATAGGGCTAGAGAGTGTGTGTAGTGCTTCTGATAGGTATTTTTAGAACTCATTACTGGCAAAACCTTTGCCTCAGTTGAAAAAATTTTGGCTGCATTAGATTGTAAATTATCTTCTTTGATACTTGGCACGCAAGAGTTTAATTGAGAATCACTGAAGAAAAGTAATTCCTTTCAATATTTAGCTTTCTGTTCACAGCTTCTAACTGAATACAATTTAAGCACCACTTTCTATATGCTTCATATGTAAACAGTTAAATTTGCCATGTCTCCCTTTTGAATGTCATGGCCTTGTAGAGGGATGGGGACAAAATTGATGGCAAAACAAACACATTTTGAAGCAACTGGGTTTAGTTTTGTTGGTATTGTCTCTTGTTTACAAAATAGAAAGGAGTTATTTAATGCTTTATTTTTAATTTAACAAATGTCTTTCATTTTTTTCATTGAATGAGCTGCTAGCTTAGAAAGAATAAGGTCAAATAATGAAGCTACTTAAAAAATTAATAGCTTCTGCAGCATGACAGAATGAGTCTTGAGTGATGAAAATGCATGAGCTGAAGTGGTTGCTTTTTAATGTATTTTACGTGTGCATAGTAAATGTGTATTAACAAGAGTGCCATACACTGTGGTTATTGCAGGGAATCACTTTTGGAGAGGCAGGTTTATGTATTAGTATGCAGTATCTCTTCCACTCTTTTTGTTTACCATGCACCTATGGAATAGATGTCTTTATTTGCATGGCTTTAGAAATAATGTACTCATTTTATCATTTAAACAGGCCATCACACCTTATGGACTTTTCATCCTATTTGGTAAGATATGTCAAATATACCTTGACAAACCACAGGGCTAGTGTTTCTTTTTATTTATCTGGCCATACTGGCTAATTAAAACTTCATTGCTCTGTGCATGTCCAGCAAGTGCATTGAGAGAATGCACTGGTTTTAAAATGGCAGTAAGTTGAGTCAGGACTTACAAGCCACAGATACCAAAATGGCAAAACAGTGTCAGAAGAATTTTGGTGTGTGGTCCAATTTGTTTACTACAAAAGATGGGAAAGCAAAGTAAGATGAAAAAACAGAGGTTGCATCAGAGGAAATGCTGTACAGAATTGGCTCATACATTAGCTGCAAGGGACAATGTTTGGCAGAATAATATTTTAATATGCCTCAGTTAAGAGGACTTTGACAACTAATGCACTATTTAAAAACTGAACATAAAGATGCAATAGTATGACTAGGATCTGGGGTAGGTTCCTCCACTTTATGAGCCCCAGAAAATAATACACAAACTTTAAAACTCTCCTTATACTAATATTTTAACCAGCCTGTTTAATGAGATTATTATTCTTTGTAACACTAATATTAGCCAAAAGAAAAAGATTTGGCCTCGTGCTTTTCATAGTAGTGCTCTGAAAAAATTTCCTTTCTGGATTTCCATAGGTGTGTATGGTGATGTGCATCGTGTGAAGATCATGTTTAAGAAAAGAGGAATTGCTTTGGTTCAGATGGCAGATGCAACCCAGGCTCAATTAGGTATTGATTTTTAAGGCACAGCTATCCTTCAAGCTAACATGTGTTTAATATAAAGGAGGAATTTGTCATCTGTCAGTGACAAGCATAAACAAATTAAATTCATCATTGTGCTGCATTACTACATGCAAACTTTGATAATACTCGTAGTGGTTTTAAAAAAAAAAAGTCCGGTGAATCTCAATCGAGTAAATACTGGAATTAAAACATACAACTCTCCTGTCATTTATTTTAATAATACAGTATATTATTTTCCAGTAATTTATCTTATATCTACCTATTAAAGAATAATCGGTTGGTCTGTATTGATATGCTGGTTTGCAGTTTTTTGGCATTTGAACTGGAGGTTATATTATATCCTTCTTCCTTTTTTAAATGTAATGTTGTGACATAGCCCACCTGGTAGATGTGGAAGTTGCAGTTTAAATTTAGAATGTGAATTCTGACACGAAGTAGAAAACAATATCAGTATTCAAAGAATTATCTTTTCTGCCCCTCCATTAATTCCTGTTCAAATTATGTTTCCACTGGTTAGCTATCAACTACTTGAATGGACAGAGGCTTTACGGAAGGGTCATGCATGCTACTCTTTCAAAATATCAGACAATTCAACTTCCTCGTGAGGGACAAGAGGACAAAGGTCTGACAAAGGACTATAGCAACAGTCCTTTACACCGCTTTAAGAATCCTTGTTCTAAGAACTTCCAAAATATCTTTCCTCCATCTGCCACTCTGCATCTCTCCAACATCCCGTGAGTATCTGCGTGTATCATCTTAGAAAGTTGTTTTTTTAGGTTATGTTGTCAAGTTAAAAATCTGACGTAAGTTTTGGGTTTCTTTCTTTGGCCTTTTACAATTCATTCTTCTCTGCATCATTCTGATGTAATTGAAAATAAGTGAATCTTTACCTGTCCCATTTTTATCATTAGCAAAGAAGATAATTGAAGGAATTATCTTGAGTTATGATCAGTTTACATTTTTCTGAGAGTATGCTTTTGGTTTTTGACATATTAAATCACGTGTCACAAATTTTCACAAAGGTTAAAAATGTTTTTTGAGGTAATGTACATGACAAGAAATTCATCGTTGACATGGTTATTTAATATAGATACAGTTTTTAATAATTCTAGCAGTTTTTAAAGATCAGTTTCTACAGAATTCTGATCTCTTATGTGGAGGGCAAGTTGTGAGAAAGAGAAAGGTATTTAGTGTGCGCTTTAAGACTGAAATAATCTTTTTTATGTCTAGAATGTTATCAGTAGTGTGTGGAGTAACAGTCAAACATAAATTTTTACAGGCTTCTCTTGTTCACAGCTGTGCAGGGAGGGAAAAAAAGGAAACTATGTAATTTTGCCCAAGTAAGAAAGGAAATTATAAAACACTTTGAAAACAGCTTTTTGAGTAAAATGAAAATCTTTCAAAATTGCACATATGTAATGTGCACTTGCACAAATTGCAAGATGAAGTGTATTCCTTAAGATTTTAGGAGATTTTTATGCCATCTGAATTTTACTGAGAAAGAAACATGGTTGGTTGAAAAAACTGTAGAGTATGTCTAAAATATTTTTTGTAGTACAATGTGCTACTAAAATGTAGAGTAAAAGGCAAGTGTTTTGGGCTGACATGTTAACTTGTTTTGAGTCAATGGAGATAAATTTTAAACAGCAAAAACTAGTTTAGAAGCCAAAATTGAGATCTTGATATTATTACAGAAATCTGTGCTCTTTTACAAATTGATGGGAGTTTGGTTTTGTTTGTTTATTTTTTGGGGTTTTTTTTTCAATTAGGCCTTCTGTTACTGTTGATGATTTGAAGAAACTTTTTACAAGTAAAGGATCTACTGTGAAAGGCTTCAAATTTTTCCAGTAAGTTCTCTTGTAAAATTGCTAAGCAAGCCTTCATCCTGGA
This sequence comes from Hirundo rustica, assembly GCF_015227805.2. Lineage (NCBI taxonomy): Eukaryota > Metazoa > Chordata > Aves > Passeriformes > Hirundinidae > Hirundo > Hirundo rustica. Next base: position 65,100,816 of record NC_053488.1, read on the forward strand.
AAACAGCTAATTGCTTTTTTCTGATTTTCTGTCTGTATTTAACTACAAGCAGAATTCCATGTATATATACCTATAGGCAAAAGTGGTACACCTATCATGATTTTTATGTTACTTTCAGTCTTAAAATTTTAAGTGGAATACTGGATTAGTATAACTAAACTAAAAAAATGCAGGCTTTTGACAAATTCCATGTGTGTTCAAGGTAAAACAAGTTTAAGGAAAGTAATTGCTCACTTCTTGAAAAAAATATTTACATACAGAAGCTTTGTGTATGTGAAATGCCATATAAAAATTACAGGGATGACAATGTATCTACATTAATTAATGTTAGTTGGCAGCATTATTTTAGTACGATTGTACCTGCTAGAATAATCCCATCTATATGGACAATGAAATTATTTCTTAGAGGTCTCCAGGCCTTCTTTTGACCTAGCTTTTTGAAGTCCTGTGTAATGAAAGAGTGATAAGACTTCAAGCTACAGATTCACAAAATTTAAGTTGTTTTATTATCTTTACATTTTAGCAGGTACATAAATAGCTCTAATTCTTTTGCTGTACAAGTGTGTGTAATATAGCTGAGACAAAAAGAAACGCCACTTTTCTGTGTTGGCTAGTGAAAGTTTGTTTAGGATTAATAATAATTTTTATTGTTCTTCAGGAAAGATTGCAAAATGGCTCTTATCCAGCTGGGCTCTGTCGAAGAAGCAGTTCACGCTCTCATTGAGCTTCATAATCATGACTTTGGAGAAAACCAGCATCTCAGAGTTTCCTTCTCAAAATCTTCAATCTGAATTTTCTGTGAGATTTCTTTTCAAGGCTGTGTAACAGTTTCAGTAAAAATTTCAAATAAAAAACTGAGACAGCTGTGACTAACTGTCTCCTAAAAGAAAAACCTCATTCATGCACAAAGAATTAAGTGATGATTTTTTCTGATTCTAGCTGCAAGTAGGTCATCCAAAGAAAGATTTTCTGTGAAATAGTTTTAGCAACAATATTCATCATCAAATTTCCTACCTAAAATTATGTTTTGAGAACTTTTTTTTAGCTTTTGTTTGAAATCAGCCTTACAAAACAAATTAGAGTGCTTCTACAGTGTACCAAACAAGTATGTTTAACGAAAAGGTAAATCTACTCTGTGCACATTAAACACTAATTTGAATGTGAAATAGTGCTTGGGTTTCTTGAAAAAAAGCAAACAGTAACTGTGAGTATCCTCTAAATAGTATTTATGTTAAAAGGTGCGTGTTCATACTTTTGTAAATCTTTACAAATAACTTGTTTATAAAAATAAAAAGTCTGTGCTGTTCTTATAAATTAAATTATTAGAGAAAAGGCAGTGCCTTCTCTCTGTAGAATAAAAGGTATTTGACAACTTTCTTCAAGGTGTGGTATTGGAGAATTAGTTTGACGTGACAGTGGGTTGGAAGTCTGATGTCCTATTTCTACTATGAAAGGATGTGTAATAGTACCTTGGAGAAAATAAAACAAGAAAATGGTCTTGAATTTAAAATAATTTTTTACATTTCTCTAAATAATTAAATGTTTGCAGTCTTTTGGAAAATATTCAGGTCTGTGATGCTTTTGCAATTTTTAAGAAGTTATTTTTGCTAAGGTCATCTTTCAGGGCAGAAAAATTAAACCTCAAGGATTTTTACCACTCTAAAGTCTAATACTTAAATTATTGTGTATTTACCAAATTTCTTATTATGTGCCTTACTATGTGTGTATGAAACAATAGATTAGAGCATTATATGAAGTGTCCTGCAAAAATATTTTGGGCTTTGTGAAAGTTCTCCTCTTGGTCTTTTTGAAAATGTTTTCCATGATATTTCAAGATGTATTTTTTTCATTAATTAATAGTTTGAATTCTAGTTTCTTTTGCTTTTGTATGGTGATTGGATATAGATGGGAATGAGGTTTCATTTGTTGTGAAATCACATAGGGATTATTTAAATTTACCTAGCTACACTTCTGTAATGGTAGTTCTTCACTGATAGAAAAAAACTAAAAAACCCCAAACAAACCTATATAGGAAGGCCAAACAGCAAATCCAGTTCATCTGGACTTCATCTGATTTTTTGAGAGACACTGGCAGTATCAGAATATTCTCTTTCGGGTTTTCTGCATTTCTTTATTTTTAATATTTTATAGTATTAAACTTAAAGTAATAGAATGCTATCATTCTTTCTTTTGGAAGTATGAAGAAATGTTTGATACTGAATCTTGATTCCTCTTTGGGGAATGAGCTGTGATGCAGTTAGATTTTGCCATGAGTGTAGAGATGAATACTAATGACTTCTGATCATATTTTAAAATACCATATTTCCTAGGGTTTTCCTTCACATAAATTAATTGCAAATTCATTTCATTTTACTTGACCACATTTTGAAGACCAATTTCTTTCAAACATGGCATTTATTTACTTCTAACTATTGCTGTAATGTTTTGCCACTCATAACGGTTTTCGTTCATCTGAACGTATGTTCATCTGAATTGTATGACTTTATCTTTCTAGAAGATATGTTTCTATGTTTTTACCATGATCTGAGTGTTCTATAGTGAGCTTTCTCAAATTTTCACTCTGAATTATTTTTGTAAAATCAGCCTAATAGTAGCTTGCCAGATACTACCTTGATGTACGTAAATTGATTACAGGTGTAGTGTTAAGGAAACTTCCCAGTCTGACCATCCAGGATCCACTCTGGCAGTCACTCTTGCACCACATGAGCTGGGACTGAGGCCCCTTCCCAGCTGCAGCCCTCACATTCCCACAGTCAGAATAGGTTTCCTTACTGGGTGGATCCCAATTTTCCCACAGCAGTCTCAGGTGTCCCAACCATTAAAATAATTTCATCACAGTGCAATAACAAACTAACAGCTCGAGCTGGTGTCTCTGAGGAGGGATCCTGAACAAAGGGAGCCCTGGGCTTTTATCCCCTCACCAGTCTAAGCGTGGGAAGGTCTGGGGTCCTCGGCTCCTGCAGAGCCTCAGTGTCCGGTCCCCTGGCTGGGCAGCAGGACCCCGGGCCCTTGTTGTGCTGAGGATCGGCTCTTCACAGCCTCTTTGCCTGGGCTCCACCAGCCAGAGCTCAACCTGCAGCTCCCACTGCAGCTGCAACCTGAGCTACCTCCGTGAATGTGCTCCTCAATAGTAGCAGCCACTCTGACTGCACGGATGTAGCTGCAATAAGTGCTGTACAACGCAACTATATAAATATGCAGAATGTACTATGTACTGGAAAGTTCAACTGGCTTAGGAATAATATTCCCCTAAGGGATGTTTTGGATTTCACAGAATCACAGAGTGGTGTGGGTTGATCTTCATGAGGTTCTCACAGGCCACCACTCCATCTGTCCAAGTTCTTCTGGAGGGTATCCCTTCCTTCCAGGTGTGTTGACTGTACCACACAGCTTGGTGTTGTCAGCAAACTTGCAGAGGGTGCAGTGGATTCCACTGTTCATGTCACTGACAAGGGTGTTTAACAGCTCTGGTACCAGTGCTTATCCTTACAGAACACTGCTCCTTATTGGTCTCCATTTGGATGCCAAGCTATTGACCACAACTCTTTGAATATGGCCATCCAGCCAATTTCTTTGCCAGCTAGAGGTCCACCCATCAAATCCATGCCTCCAGTTTAGAGACAAGGAAGTTTTGTGGGACAGTGTCATGCTTTGCACAGGTCCTGGCAGATGACATCAGTTACTGTTTTCTTATCCACCATTGCTATAACTATTGTAGAAGGCCATTAAATCTGTCAGACGTGATTTGCCTTCACTGAAGCTATCTACTTCATAATTTTACTGGGAACCAAGGTGGGACTTCCAGACTTAGAGTTCACTAGGTCTTTCTTATTTTTATTTTACAAATGTAGGCTATATTTCCCCTTTTCAAGTGAAGCTTTAGCTTTCACAGTTTCATAGACTTGGGCTGCTCAGAGAATCTCTTTTCCTCCCAGGCTGCATGTCATTACTTCCATCCTCTGTAGTGTTTCTTTTAGTGTTTGAGTTTGACCTTGTTCATCTAAGGCCATCCTGACTTCCTCTTCATTGGGATAATCACTCCTGAGCTTGGAGAAGGTGATCCTTGAATACCAACTGGCTTTTTTGGGTCCCTCTTCCCTCCGGGGCTTTATCCCATGATACTCTATGATGCCAATCCCTGAGGAGGCCAGAGTCTGCTCTCCTGAAGTTCAGGGTAGCGACCTTTCTGTGCACTTTCCTTGCTGTCCTAAGGATCTCCAATTTCATTTTGTGGTCCTTGCAGTCAAGGTTGCCCTTGATCTTCACATTCCCCACCAGCCCCTCCTTGTTGGGAGGAAAAGGTCCAGCATAATATCTCCTCTCCTTGGGCTCCTCTGTCACTTGAAGAAGGAAGTTATCATCAGTGCATTCCAGGAAGCTTCTGGATTGTTTATGTGCTACTGTGTTGACAGATATTAGGGTGGTTGAAGTTCCCCATTAGGAACAAGGTTTGTGTTATGTGAAGCTGCTCCTCTCTCTCTGTAAGTGACCTCATCTTTTCTGTCTTCCTGGTCAGACAATCTATAGCAGACCCCCACTATAAAGTCACCTGTCCCTTACCTACCTTTAATCCTGACCCATTAACTCTCAGTCAGCTTCATTCAGTCCCAAGTGAAGAGCCAGGATCTCTAGCTGGTCATTGACATAGAGGGAAACACCACCTCCTTGTCTACCCTTCCAGTCTTTCCTGAAGAGCCTATTTCTGTTCCAGCACTCCACTCTTTGGAGACAACCCACCATGTGTCCATGACATATGAGGTCATAGGCATGCCCACATCTCTAACTCTTCTTGCTTATTCACCTTCTTATGTGCTATTGCATAGCTGCTTTGGAGTTGAGACCCTAATGAAGCTGACTTATTGGTTGGAGTAGCTGGAATTCCTTTCTGTTTGTTCTTCTGGTGCTTTTCTGCTGACCTGTGATCCCTCTTCAGGCACTGAGTATCTACTGCTGGCACTGGTACAAGATTTATAGGACTGGGATGGACTGAGGCTCCCTTCCCCCTGGCAGCTGTAGTTTAAAGCCCTTCTCACTGGCTTGGCAAGCCCGTGGCAGAAGATGCTCTTCCCCTCTTCTGACAGGTGGACCCCATCAGCCCACAGCAGACCTAGTTTCTGAATGCAAGTCCCATGGTCAAAGCCCTGGCTGAGACACAGCCCCAGAAGCATTTGTTGATTCACCAGATTTGACTGGCCCTTTCAAATACCTTCCCTGTTACTTTGATCATTGATGAAAGACTGCCTGCAGAATCTTAAAAATTTTTAACTTAGGAAAAATCTGAAAGCGGGTATTTATTATGTTTGCTTTATGGTTTTGTGATACAAGTATTGTGTATCTTTTTTTAAATTCACCTTTATTGTTCAGGTTTTGCAACCAAATTATTCTTGTCAACATAGTTTTAGATTTCTGTGTATCTGAAAGATGCTACCTCTTAGAAAGATGGACTTTTACAAGATATGCAGAAAAGATTTGGAGCTTGACAGTATATCTTAACATTTGCTTAGCAGCATGAAGGCACTAATTAAGGCTTCTTCCTTTTTAGTGCTCTGCCTTGAATAACTGAAAGTACAAGCATAACACCTTAGTTACTATAATGCATTGTTAGTGAAGAATCGTGGCAGAAGGAATATTTTTTATACTTTGTGCTTGACTCATAAGTGCCTGGTGCAAAAGCATCTCAGCTCTTGATTCTCTAAAGCCTTTGACAGCAGATCCCTTGATATCTGTGAAAAGAGCAAGATTTGGGAAAGAATTATATTATTCTATGGATTCTTACAGTGATGTGGATGGAAAGGAACCTCCAAAGGCTTTAGTCCTACCTTTCAGTCAGATTATGGACAACTTTAAGCAGTTACTCAAAGAATTTTAAAAAATCCTGTAAATTAAAAAAAAAAAATCAAATGGAACAAATTCTCTGTTCTTCACTGTTCTGTTTGGCAGTCTTCACTGTGAATTTGCTTCCTTAATATGTGTAACTAGGCTTTTAACATACTACATTCTGTGTATTTTGCCTTTTTCCCTGTTAACTGTGTAACTCTGAAGAGGATTCTGGCTTCATCTTCTCTATACTGTGGCCTTAAGTTGTTGAAGAGAGGTTTATAATTTCTTTAACATATGTTATTAATTTCTGTTTGTGAAGTATCTGATAATGTGCACAGTGTAAGTTGGAATTTGGGCACATGGTGTGATTCTTTGGGGCTCTCTTGTGCAGGACCAGGAGTTAGACTCAATGATCATTGTGGGTCCTTTCTACTTCTGCATATTCTATGACTGTATATGTGCCTCTGTATATGTCATGTCCATGCATCAACTCTGAGTTACATCCTAGTCCATTTTTTTTGATGGATGCACACTTAGTTCAAAGTGTAATAAGGCCTTTTTAACAACCCAGGAGCAGCTAAGTGCCTTTTCACAGAATCGCAGAATTTTTAGGTTGGAAGGGACCTTCAAGATCATTGAGTCCAACCCATCTCTAATACCTCAACTAGACCATGACACCAAGTGCCACATCCAGTCTTTTTTTAAACACTTCTAGGGAGGGTGACTCCACCACCTCCCCGGGCAAGCCATTCCAGTACTTTATCACTCTTTCTGTGAAAAACTTTTTCCTAATATCCAGCCTATATCTCCCTTGTCGCAGCTTGAGACTGTGTCCTCTTGTTCTGTCTGTTGTTGCCTGAAGAAAGAGACCAACGCCCAGCTGACCACAGCCATCCTTCAGGAAGTTGTAGAGAGTGATAAGGTCACCTCTGAGTCTCCTTTTCTCCAGCCTAAACAACCCCAGTTCCCTCAGTTCTTCATACGGCTTGTGCTCCAAGCCCCTCACCAACTTCATTGCCCTCCTCTGGACACGCTCAAGCATTTCAACGTCCTTCCTAAACCGAGGGGCCCAGAACTGGACACAGCACTCAAGGTGTGGCCTGACCAGTGCCGAGTACAGGGGAAGAATGACCTCCCTGCTCCTGCTGGCCACCCCATTCCTGATCCAGGCCAGGATGCCATTGGCCCTCTTGGCCACCTGGGCACACTGCTGGCTCATGTTCTGGCACTGGCACCCATACCCCCAGGTCCCTTTCCTCCTGAGCACTGTCCAGCCACACCTTCCTCAGCCTATAACGCTGCAGGGGGTTATTGTGGCCAAAGTGCAGGACTCAGCACTTGGACTTATTAAACCTCATCCTAGTGGACTCTGCCCATCTGTCCAACCATTCCAGGTCTTTCTGCAAAGCCCTTCATCCTTTCAACAGGTCGACACACACTCCCAGCTTAGTGTCATCCGCAAATTTACTAATGAAAGATTCCATGCCTTCATCCATGTCGTCAATAAATGTCTGCCCAGCACAGACCCCTGAGGGACACCACTGGTGACTGGCCCCAGCTGGATGCAGCACCGTTCACCACCACTCTCTGGGCCTGGCCATCCAGGCAATTCCTAACCCAGCGAAGAGTGCTCTTGGTGCTCTTGTCCAAGCCATGAGCTGCCAGCTTATTTAGGAGTATGCTGTGGGAGACAGTGTCAAAAGCTTTGCTGAAGTCCAAATAGACAACATCCACAGCCTTCCCTGCATCCACCAGGTGGGTCACCTGGTCATAAAAGGTGATCAGGTTGGTCAAACATGACCTACCCCTCCTAAACCCGTGCTGGCTGGGCCTGAGACCCTGGCCATCCTGTAAGTTCTGTGTGATGGCACTTAATATAAACTGTTCCATTATTTTGCCAAGTACTGAGGTCAGACTGACTGGTCTATAATTACCAGGATCCTCCTTTGCACCCTGTTTGTGAATGGGTGTCACATTGGCCAGCTTGCAGTTGTCCGGAACCTCACTAGTGAGCCAAGACTGATGGCAGATGATGGAGAGTGGCTTAGCAAGCTCATCTGCCAGCTCTCTCATCACTCTGGGATGGATCCCATCTTGTCCCATAGATTGATGGATATCCAGGCATTTCAGCCGTTCTCTGACTGCCACCTCTTCGATAATGAGGGAACCATTCTGCTCCCTGACATCATCTACCAGCCCAGGAGGCAGTTGTCTTGAAGGCAAGTCATCTCCTCACTAAAAACTGAGGCAAAGTAGGCATTAAGCACTTCTGCCTTCTCCTCATCTGCAGATACTAAGTTCCCTCCCTTGTCCAGTAAAGAACAAAGGTTGGTCTTACCCTTCCTTTTAGCATTAATATATTTGTAAAAACATTTTGAATGATCCTTGATTTGTTATATAATGGTAAAACTTTTGCTTCTTAAAACATCAGAACCAGTTTCTGAAACTTGGACTCATAATTTGACTCAGTTGCCTTGTCGGCTGATCCTGTAAGTTGCACTGGTTTTGTGTACTGATAAATTGAGGTCCTTTTTATTTGGAAGATATTCCACATATCAGTTCATTTTCTAATTACAGACAGCAAACCTATGTTTGTATGCCAAGAAAATTTAGTCCTTGTGGATAGTACTGCCATTAAGGTGTGTCTGATCCATTATCTTGCCCTTCTCTGATTCATGTCAGTAGGAAAGTGATAAGTTGGGGTTTTTAATAGAAAATGTAGACTTACTACTTGCCATTTTATGTTGTTAGCTTATACTTCTGTTTTTCAATTGAGAGGTCAGCTGCCTACAAAAAGCATTGTTTTGCCTTAACCTTTGACCCTGATACGTTGTTAGCTAGAGCACAACTACCAGACTTAATATTGTTACTGTCGTGCTGAAACAGTGCTAGTCAGATTGCACAGAATTTTTTTTAATTAACTTTATCTTCTGTCTCTGAAGTTTGGTTTGCTATATACAAGATTATTTGCCTGTTTTCAAAGCAAATCCTAACAGTTAGAATATAAAATTCCTGAAGTATTTAACTTCAGGATTTTATTGATGGGGATGTGATATAGGAACAAAATTGGACCAAAGTTTTTGTGCCTTCAGTAGTTTTATATGTAGGATTTTTCATATCTGTAGGTGTCTTAGTATAATAAATACATTTTTCCCCTCTGGAAAATGTATATTTATATTGTGAAAAAATAATATTGTTTACTGTCTATACAAGAAGTGAACTACAGCTGTTTAAATACAGATTTAATTATTCTACAGTCTTTTTCATTACAGTTTTTTCTTTTGTACTGCAATAAGGAGGAATCCAAGCAAAACTCACATTATTTCCCACTTCAGATAATAATGACATGTTGTGCTTGGAGCAGTCCCAAAGGAATTAAGTACTTACATAATTGAAGGTCCTTGATAAACGAAGAAAGCTTTTACTTTAACAGATTAATGTCATCACTGTAAGCACTTTTTCAGTTCCTGGAAACTGCTTTATTTATGAGTGGGAAGCTACCACACATAAACTTGATTTGAAGCACTTTCCAATTATTTTTGAATATGTTGCCCATTTTCTGCAGAAGTTCACCACAGAACTGCAGCAGTACAAGACAACAGTTGCTAACCAAGCTGATTCTTGCATCAGAATGTCACTTCAGTCTCTGACCAAAGACTCTTCTGGGTTTACTGAGATATGGGAAAACCTGTTTTCTCTCACACTCCTTTCTGATGGGAAGACCCAGTGCAAAGGGGCCTCTCTTTGAGAGTATTACTGGTGGTAGAAACAGTGGAAAATGAGACAGTAATGTGAACCAAATGGTGTGAGGGAAGGCAAAAAGTTAATATGTTGCTTCTAGTACTGTACTCAAGACACAGTAAACTTCTCTAAGAATTGCCATCATCCCCTCATTTCACATGATCTGTTCATAAAAGATCCCTTTCAGTTTATAAAAATGTTCATCGAACGGATGAAAATACTGTAAATATTTGTAGCATCATGTTTTGTTTGGTTTTTGGTTTTGTTTTTATAAATCTGTCAAAAGAGTGTTTGGGGAAACAAATGGAAATGTAAAAGGTTTTTATATAAAAAAATTGTCTGTATATTTTAATAAGCAAAAGCTTTCATTTGTAAAGCATCTTGAGGCATTGCATGAAAAGTATTCCATAGCTGCTGCAGATGATTTAAAACTGAAAGAAGATATACGATGTATTAAAGAAACCTATTTTGTGACTGTGTAGTGCATGGTGAGTTTGATTTTGTTTGTGCTGTAATATATTCTGGTTTTTTAGGTTAGTGTGTTTTATGATTACATTATATCTATACCTATCTAATTCCTAATTCTGGTTGTTGTAGCATGTCTTTTAATAAATGTAATTATGGCTGTACTCTCTTAAATTTTCCTGTGTTCTTTTCTATTGCTTTGGGGTTTCTCTAGTCTTAAAATTGCACAGCTATTAACATGTAATTTTCTATTTTTTTCCTTCAGCATACTTTACATGGGCACCTAAACAAAAGCTTTTCATATCAAAAGTTTTTTTTATCAAAAGCAAGAAGTGAAGGTCAGCAGCACCTAAACTTTTTCCTGAGCAGGGCAGAAGTTCTTACTTTTACTAGGATGGAAATCTATTTTACAACTCTAAACCAATACAGTAGTTGATGACTGTTTTGTTATTTGAGACAGGGATGAGAGGCTTCAATGATGAGAGACCTGGTGACTTATTATTGAGAATTCTTTTATCTTTTACTATGCTGTACTCTTTTCTCATCCTAGGATTGAAATTCATATTCTTTGCACCAAGATTTTAAAAATGTAAGTAGTAGCTTAAGAAGATGGTCTGCTTTCAGCTTCCTGTTTCTCAACTGTCTTGTTGATTGCTTTTCTTTCATACTTCTTTGGTCGCTGTTCTCCACGTTGCACAACACTAATTTAGACCCTCTTATTCTTCCATCCAAAATTCAGGATTGATGGTAAACAGATAGTAGTCTAAGACCATAGATACAAATATGAGGGGTGTGCAGCACATCTTTCTGAGCTAAAATTTTCAGCCAGTCTGGCAAGGATTTAATTGTTTGCCACCCAGTAAATTATGCTATTACCAGGCTCTGCCACACAGTAAATCATTATTATCAGCATCTGAGTAGATGCTTTTGTGGGGAGAAAAATCTGATTCAGTTTAGACTGAATTGCAGGTTTCAGCAAAATGTTTATTCTCCCAAGGCTAGATATGAAGTCTCCATGTGTAACTCTTGATTTTGTCATTGATATTTGATGAGCATTTAGGGGAAAATGCTAGCTTTTCGTGGCCATAATCTAGCTTCTTATTTTTTGACCAAGTCTGCCTGAGAATGTGTGAGAAAGTGAAATTCCAGACTGTTGTCTTCTCCCTTTACTCCTTAACCAAAAAATAAAAATCTCATCTTGAATTCTTTGTCTCCTGTTGTTAACCCTGCAATACAATCACAATAATTTTTTTCCTTAAGCAGTTTATATAAGTGTCCATTTTGGAAAATGAAAAATGAAATACAAATTTTAAATAGCACGGATATAAAATTTTTGATACCAGAATTTGTTCTGTTACCTGCAAGCTGAAAGAGAAAGGGCAGTAACTGGTGAATTTGCCAGCATCTGATTTTTCAGACGGTTTGAATCAGTCCCAAAAGATTTCTTCATAGCCCCAGGGCTCACCCATTTGCAGAGATGGAAAGAAGATTTCTGTATGCTTTGAAAATAAAATAAAAATTCCTGCTTGCATTTTCCTAACTGTGCTGAGCTATTTGTACTTGAGTTATTTGCCATGTAGCAGGTGAGTCCAAGGATGTCTAAACAAAAGATAATGAAAGTGGAAGTTGTGGTAGAATTTTAGGTGAGAGAATTTTACGTATCAGGGATAGAGACAGAGGGAAGAAGAGACCTCAGAAAAGTGAGTAATCGCAGAGACCATTTCCAGATCAATGCCTTTGCTGTTGACCAAAAACTCATCTCAGATCCTGAAAAAAAAAAAAAAACAACCAAAAACCAAAAACAGAGAGAAACAGTCCAATGACAATGAGAAAAAATGTCTTTAGGGTAGTGCTAAGGTAGCAGTATGAGTTGCCTGGGTCCAATAAAGCTCTTACAATGAGAGTAGTACTTTAGTCTCAAGTTAATGATCATTCTTATTCCATAGTATTTACTGCTTGGTCTGACAGTTCATCAGGGTAACACTTCTAGGTCCTGTGTTTTATTTCCAATAAGCTTAAAGTACAGCTACTCTGTCCTTTTGTGAGAATCAGAACTTTTAATGGAAGCAGAATATACCTTCTGTAATTCCTCCATTAAAGCTGCTATGTAAAGTGCTTTTTCTAGCTATGCACCTTAGGGAGATAGAAGAAGGCTGGAGAGGGATTTTTCGTGAGAGCAGTAAGACAAAGGCAAATGGCCTTAAGCTGAAGGAAAGTAGGTTTGGATTAGATGCTAGGAAAAACTTCTTTACTGTGGGAGTGGTGAGACACTGGAACAGGATCAGTGACTAGAGAAGTGGACTTCCTGTCCCTGGAAATGTTCAAGGCCAGGTTGGATGGGGCTTTGAGCAACCTGGTGTGGTGGAAGGTGGTGTTGCCCATGGCAGGCAGATCAAACAATATGATCTTTAAGGTCACTTCCAAGAGAGACTGTTCTATGATTATATGAACTGTTTCTCTTGTGCGTACATATTGTTTCTACAATGAAGGGTCTGTAAGGGCTTTTATTGAGGAGTTTTCTGTGGGTTTTTTTTCTCCCTCTAGAGCCCATCTTGGTCTGTAAAGCCACATTGCTCAATGCTTGGAAGCTTTTTGTAAAGAAGGGTGGACTGAAGGATATTGCATAATGCCATAGGCTTACAGCTCTGTGGTTGGAAACAGGTTCCATTTCTACCCTGCTATGTTGCTGCCTAGCACACACCTAGAGAATATATTCAGTAAGTATCACTGCCTGTAAAAATAAAATGGAAGTTCTTTTTAAAACAAATATGGTCTCAAGATGAAAAAAGACAAAAGGCTGAAGAAATTAAGATAACTGCTGTTCAGTACTGTGTATTCTGTTGATGATCTGGGAAAAACTGTCTGTAGCTCCGGGGTCTATTTTAGTCAATGCCATGTGGGTGGGTGCTGGAAAGGAGGGTTGTGGGTTCTATTCTAATTAAAAACTTCTAACAAAAACCTGAAGTTGTCAGGTTTAGTTCTTACAAAAAAACATGGCAATGTTATTGGCTGACTAGTCAGCATTACTGACCTCCTCTCTTTCTTTCCTTATATTCCCTCTTCCAATTCTCTCCTATGGCCAAATCGTCCAAAAGCAGTGTGAGATTTAATAGCAGCAATACAGTACCTTCAGCAAAATGATATTTCTGTATATGTAGAATTTGACTCATCTAGTCATCAGATTTGAAGTATCTTGTGAATTGTGTAACTAAGGTTCCCCATTTTGAAAAGCTCTGAAAGTAGTTTTTCTATTTAAGGTCACAATAAATTTCTAAAAACTGTTTGCTACACAAGTAGTCTCTTCTATCACATCCATTAACTGAAAGTGGGTTTTGTACTTTTCTTCATACATGATGTTTGGTTGGGTGACATGCTCTTTTTGTGTGTATGTTTTCATTATGACTGAACAGCTAAAAGTTCTGTCTTTCTGAGGTTTTAATTATCTTTTCAAAAGCATATGGGCTTTATACTGTTGCTCTTTGTGATTCAACAAGTTTATCCTCTTTCTCAGAGCTTTCATTGGTATATCAGATACTGAACTGGTTGAAGATTTCCGATAGCAGACCTCTCCCAATCAAATCCATCACTGCTGAGTGTCTTTGTTTCAACAGTAAGTGACTATGCATTATGCTCTTTGAGCATTGCATCTTTCCGTGTTGATTCATCCACAGAGATACAAAGGTTAATAAACAACATCACACTTCTTGATGCTAGGACTTGTTATGGTATAAATGCATTTTTCTTTTTCTCCTCTGGTTTGGCACTACCGGTTACAGCCTGCCTGATACAAGATGGCCTGAGTTAATTTCTCCTTTAAGGATGCTAGATGTGCTTGTAAGATTCCCAGAGTACTTATTGGAACCCTTTATAAAGAGTTCTTTATTCACCAGTCAGTGCAGAACTCTGCTACTTGTTTGAACAGTTTTTCTTTGAGGAAGTTGTTCAATCACTGTGTACCTGTAGCTTTTACACAAACTGCTTCTTCTGCAGGGCTCAGATTCTCACAATTTTATGTTATAGGAAGACTGCATTTTTCATTTATGTATTTTTAATGCATATTATTTTAATCAAGGCCCTTCAAAAAGATTTTCAGGTCATTGTTGCCACTCATCAACAGGAAAATAGATAAGGAAGAGGTTACTTTTGAAGGGCCTGACCATAAGATGTTAGCAGCAGCATCCTGTCTTGCCTGGGATATCTCACTCACTTACTGTCTCATGAAATCTTACAGGAAAATTGCTGATGACTTTGCAGATCAATTGCCTAGAAACACTAGTCTTGAGTAAGATGCTGAATGCAACTTTGGGAATCCTGCTGACTAATCTTGATTCTGTCCCTTTCAAAGACTAGAATCCAACCAAACAACCACAATTCTAAACCGACATACACAAAACTTCTTAGTCTCCAAATGATTAGGCTGTATCTTCAGCCAAAGTTTAAAACACCCTCTGGTGTACATCCAGTTGTGTCTCAAATGGGTATAGAATAAAAAATCTGTAATTGTTATTAGACAGTGGATTCATGTAGCACATAGCAAGAAAAAAATTCTCAGCTTCATGCAGGCCTAAATGGTCAGTCATCATTTAGTTCTCACTGGATTACATTATTTGAATGTCAAGCTTTTCTGTTATGTCGAAAGTTCATGAGCCCATGGTGCCCTTGTGGCCAGGAAGTCTGATGGTATCCTGGGTTACACGGGGAAGAGCATTGCCTGCAGGTCCAGAGGAGTAATCCTGCCCCTCTGCTCAGCCCTAGTGAGGCCTTGCCTGCAGTGATGTATCCAGTTCTGGGCTCCTCAGTACACGAAAGACATGGAACTCTGGAGTGGGTCCAATGAAAGGCGACAAAGATGATTAAAGGATGAGCATCTCTCTTATGAGGAAAGGCTGAGAGAGTTGGGTGTGTTCAGCCTGGAGAAGAGACAACTGAGGGGGGACCCCATCAATGTCTATGAGTATCTGAAGGGAGGGTTTCAAGAGGATGGAGCCAGGCTCTGCTCAGTGATGGCAAGCAATAGGACAAAAGGCAGAAACTATTCACAGAAATTCCACCCGAATATAAGGAATAACTTCTTTAGAGTGTGATTAACAGTGCACTGGAACAGATTGCCCAGAGAATTTGTGGAGTTACCCTCAGCTGAGACATTCAAGAGGCATCTGGATGGTATCCTGTGCTCTGATAACCCTTCATGAGCAGGGAGGTTGGACCAGGGTCCTCCAGTGCTCCCTTTTAACCTTTCCCATTCTGTGTTTCTGTGCTTGTAAGACAAACTTGATTTCTTGCAGATATTATTTGAAGATAAATAGGGCTTTCAACTTGGCAATTTAAATGGAAAAGAAAAAGACTAGGTGGCCTTTTATTTCCATAGAAATGCCAACCTTAAGTCTTTATTACAATTTATAACAATGCAGAAATGCCATCACCCAGGGTGTATTTCTCCTCTGATTGCCAGTAAATGTAGAAATAATAGAGTTACACCTGATTTTATTTTCCAAGATCAAAGAGCAGAACTTGTGCTGGTTTTGTAACAAAACAAAAAAACTGTTGTTTTTTATTTTTTGCCAATGAATGCATAATTTTATTAATCTAAACTCCAACTCATTCTGCTGGTTTTGTATTTCTAGGTCTAAAAATACAGTAATTTAAGGTACTTTCTAACTGAGATAAAGCCAACTTCTTTAAAGTTGATAAACAGTAAAAGTTTAATTGCTTAAAGAACAACTCAGAGAGTGAAGGTTAAGGTATTTAACATGAAAGGCTGGGTTACTAGATTCCCTTTCCTTTCCCACTACACAGTGTGGATGTGTCGGGGGCTTACCCTAACATTCAGGTGGTTTCAGGGTCCTTGGCTCCCCTGCACAGCTCTGAGTCGAGCCAAAGGAAGAGACGGAGTTCTCAGGTTTAGATTTTTCAAGGTTGCATACTTCGTTTATTGTTTCTTATCTTACAATTTTCTCGGAGTCCGACAAGATGTTGGCAGCTGCATGGATTCCTCACGTCTCCCCCCGAGCTGGGCTGTCCTTATCTTTTATACTAATTACTACGTATTTCTTGTTTACTATTTCTTACCAGTGTCTATCACTATTACTAAAAAGGTCATCTTTACTTTGACCCAATCCTCACTAACTACTTTGTGCCACGTCAATGCAGCAATGGAGTGGGGGAAGGAGAAGGAGAAGGAGACAACGCCCCAGATTCTCCATCTTGTCCCCATTCACTTCAATGCTAGAAACTTAAAACTATTATTTTCTCATTCTGTGATAAGCTAAACTACTATTTCTCACATTCTTGTGGCCTGTAAACCTTCTCTCAGTGTAGGAAGTTTTTCCCATGGACTGAAATCAAAGCCAGTGTCCCTCTGAGCTCTGGGCTGGGGTCCCAGACCCCCCTGCCCAGGTCCCTGACCCTCCAGGGCAACCAAAGGAATGCCCTGGGCTCCAACATGGATGCAAATCTGAGACTGTGTGGTGACAAAGTACGATTGGTCCATAGAGGAAAGAAACCATGGCAAAAGAATCCCCAGCTGCCTGAACAGCTTCAGAATGATTTGGTCTAATATCTCCGGTCACAGAGCCACAGAATGGTTTGGGTTGGAAGGGACCTCTGGAAATCATCTGATTCAACTTCTCTGAAACTTCTGTGAACCTAAAGGAGGTTCACAGAAACATGTTCAGGCAGGATGGCCAGGAACTTGTAAGACACAAATATGGAATTTATCTTCATAGATAATATAATTTGATAAGTTGCCATATTTCCCATCTAATGTTTTTAGGCTCACTTTTAGACTCTTCTTACCCATAAATGCAGCAAAGCTGATGGTGAGAGAAGGATAATACAAGGATAATTGTGTAATCAGTGGGATTTGTTTTTCTCCCTGTACCTATAAAAGATTTTGTCATTAATTTTTTCCCTTAGTGACAAACTGTTACTAAGTTTTACCCAGCTGCAATAGAAAGGCTAACACCCCTGTCATGAGCATGGGGAGCCTAGCACAGAAGAAAGCATAAATCTTGTTGCCAAGTTCTTTCTCTTCAGAAAACAATTTTAGCAGGTATATTAGGATCTGGAATAAAAAGATGTTTGTTCATCTACTTGGAGCCGAAAAAATCGCATTACTTTTTATCTAGTTAGTTTTTATTTTTAACATGTTTGAAAGAGGTGCTGTTACTATTCCTTTCTGAACTTTTCTTTTGTGCCTCTCTGCCTCTTTCGTCCTAAACTGTGGTCTGTGGTCAGCACCTTCAAAACCTTCAAAATAATGACACAGCATGAAACTATCAGAAGCTATGGCTATCAGCAGTATCCTTGCATGATATTCCAAGATCTGACAACACTAGGACACCCCCCATAAACCAATATATACTAAGTCCTTGTGGTTTAAAAACTTCTGAAAGCTGGGGCAGACTGCTTTGGCATGAAATTTTCTACCAGAGGTTATGTTGCACTATACACACTTATGTAGGAATACTATCCCAGTTACACATCTGAGTGGGAGGGAGAAGTGAAAAGAAGCAGAGAGGAGTTATCTTATCAAAGCTCCCAGTGGGTTTGTGGCAAAGCCCAGTTTAGTGTCCTATGCTAAAACCCAGAGATAGTAGCCCTTTTGCTCTGGAGAGCTGCTTTTCTGATTAGCAGTAACTGTCAGCAGGCTTTATCACCTACTATGCCCTTGTTATGAGATGTACAGGGCATGCTCTGATATATGTTACATCCAAGGCCTAGCCTCTAGGCAAATTGTATAGAAGCATTCAATATTTAAGGTATTCAGGTATTCAATGCTGTTACAGGAATCTTATTTACATTTTCAGCTTGACTTCATCTGCTAGGAGCTGAGACAGTGGCATAGGCACCCTGAGAGAACAGACAGAAATACTGCAGACAGCTTAAGCGATAATTTATCCTTTAAAAAAGAAAATCATACAAGATACGGCTTTACTTCTGCACTGTATTTACTGAAGCATTTTCAGTAGAAACTGAAGAGAGTCAGCCAATCTTTTCAGTTATTTCTGAATATTTTTAGTTATTTTCAACAACTGGTGTTTCTTATTCTGTAAATTAAGTGGGTAACCAGAAACCAGTTATTAATTTGAATAATTTAAAATAGGCAAGAGAGACAGAATTCAGATAGAAGGAATATTCCATCAGGCTGTAGTTACTCTTTTCAGTGCCAGTTGGAAAGAAGCACTCGATCGCAAGCTGTTTGAGAATGCAACTGCACTATGAGTAGCTGAGTGATCTGTTAAGGATGAAATACATATATTCTTTTTGGCTGAAGATGTTTGCTTTTTTAAAAATGTGTTTGCTGGAAGAGCTATTAATATCAAATATTTTGTCTTCATGTGTCAAAATAAGCAGTGTAATCTATGCCAAAACATCCTTAAGAGAAAAAACAAAGATATTTGGATGACATGATGATATTCATTGTCTGCAAAGGAGACAGAACCAATACAGATGGCTGAGGAGATGTTTAATCCACCTTGCCCTTCCGATTTTCAATTATCTGCATTTAGACACTTGCAAGCTAAAAATGCACAGGAAACTTGCAAGCATCCCTGGACAAATTTAATTACTTTGACCGTCACAACCATTTTATTTTCACTAAGAAGAAAAATTGAAACAAAAACATGCATCTTCTGGGTAATTTAATGCTAGGGTTGAAGGAAACACTAATTACAAACTAGGCTTCCTTTAGGTTTGACAAGGAAAAGATTGAAGTTTTTATCCTATCCGGAAGAGAAAATATAGGTAGATATTAGTCTGTTTTCATTGGAGAGATTTTTGCATGGAACAAGCAAGATTTGCCCAAGATGTTAAGGATCAATGTGTTGGGACACTAGCCTGCCTTACCCTCCTGAATCTTTCATTATCTTTCTGTACCAATTAGCTAGGGCTTGGACAGGCAACCTCCAGGCAGGAGTAATCTGTGATGAATCTCACTGGTGGATTCAAATCTGAAGCAGTGGAAGAGATTGTTTGGGAATGCTATGAATTCCATATCACTGTCAGCATAAAGAGCTAGTTAGACAAGTATGTCAGGAATCACAGAGTTGACCTTGTTGTGAACAAATGACTTCTCAATATCTTTTGACACTTATTTCTTATGACCATGCATTGAATTTAAAGTAGCCTTTGTGTGTAGTTTAATTATTTGGTTCTGAAGAATGTCTTAAACAGCATTTAATTGTCTGTTTGAGACACAATAGACAGTAACATAACAAGGAGGTTGCAGTCTAGGTCCAGTACTTTTTTCAGGATATACAACTTTGTTTCTTTCTTTAAAGAATATTTCTATTACAATTTTTAATTTTTTCTCTTTATAAATATGATGTATTTCTTCAGGCTTCATGCCAAAAATATCTTCCTGTTTGCTGCATGAGGTGCTTATAATTATAAAAAGTTGCTTCTACTACTTTTTATGAAAGGCACAGTGGAAATTGCACTGATTAGTAGGTCTGCTACACAGTGGGCTGCCAAGGAAGAGGAAAATTGTAATTTCCAAACCGCTTAAATATGTTGTGCAGAACAACATATTTTGCTCTCTGAACCATTCCTTATAATGGTAAACTACTTACCACCACTGAGAATGCGTGCTTCCAATTTCAGTAATTTTAAGGGAGAAATATGCAGTAATGACATCAGTAGTGTGTTCTTCCAAAAGCAGGATCACTTGTATGTAACTGGCTGCTGCTGAAGAATCTGGTCAAGATGAATAAGTGTAGCAGAAACTGAAAAAAAAAGTATATATGCTTAAGTAGGCAGAACAGTAATTAAAACAATAACAACAACCAAACAAAAACAACCAAACAAAACCCCGAACAAACAAAACGCCCAAAACAAACAAACAAACCCCCCCCCCCAAAACCAACAACCCAAAAATCTCAAAAACTGGAAGGGAATAACTTACATAAATAAATCAATAAAGTTCATAATTCAGTGAAACTGGGGTTTGCATCCCTTGAAATCAGACACTTCATTCTACTTCATTCTACTTCATTCAACTATCACAGACATTGTGATAGTTCGGTGTTTGTTATTATACAGCAGTAAAAGATCAGGTTATGTCACTTAATATTGGTGATAGAGGACTGGACTGTGTTAAGCATTCAAGGGCATTAATGAAAAGCCACCACAGCACACCAGCAAAACTTCTTCACGAATCTCATTAGAGTTATCAAATACGCCTAATTCTACTTTTGTGTTAGGCTTCCCTGACTCTTCACCTTTGCACTCCTCTATTGTGGTAACTGGGCAACTGCATTTGCAGATGAAAAGAAGTTTTTGCGGCTTTCTAAAGCGCAGGCTCACGGACATGAATGAGGACTACGAGCGCTATGGCTATTACTACTCTTCTACAGCAGAAAACTCTTCAGGCAGCGATACCGCTCCTGCCTAAACCCGAGGTTTGGTGATTCACCTGAGCGGTGTCTAAGGCCTGCAGTGAGAAGGCTTTACTTTATTACCAGTACTAAGGACTGGCGGTGTACGGCTGCACCGGCTCGGTTCATCGTAGGACGGAGGCGCCAACCTCGCGGCGGGGCGCGGCGGCGCCGTGCGGGGAGGCGGCAGTGACGCGCTCGCCTGGCGCCCGCCCCAGCGCTCCCGGCCCCGCGCCCCGCTCCAGGCGCTGCTCGGTCCCGTTTGCTGGCGGCTGGCGGGAGGCGGCACAGCTCCCACGTGCAAACAGGTGCGTCTATCCAGCCGCCCTTCCCGGGAATCGTAAATAATCCTACCATACGTTTCTCCCCCCGCCCCCTGGCTATGGACAGCCGCAGCTCTTATCAGCCTCGCCACTTGCCTGGCCGAGGCAGAGGCGGTGTCCCGGGGAAGGAAAGGGCTTGTGCCAGGGAAAAGAGAACAAAGTTTAAAAAAAAAAAAAAAAAGAAAGAAAAAGAAAATTGACGGTTTTGCGGGCAGTGGGGCCCGGGAGGAAAGGGGCCTCGCTGAGGGTGAAAGCCCAGGGGGGGTCCGAACTGCGGCGGCGGAGATAAGGGCGTCCCGCCCTCCGCCCCGGGCTCTGCCCTGCCCTGCCCTCGGCTGCCCTCCCTCCCTCCCTCCGCCCCCAGGGACGATGCAGAGGCACCGGGGTTGTGCGGCACCGAGGGGCGCAGCGGCGGCGGGGAAATGAGCTCGGGGGGCGGCCGGGCCCCAGGGCCTCTCCTGCTGCTGCTGCTGCTGCTGCTGCTGCTGCTGCTGGCGCCGCGGTGCGTGGGGCGGCGGGGTGAGTGCGGGCCGGCGGGGGCACTGTGAGCTGGAGCTGAGCTGGAGCTGCGCGCCGGCCACACCGCCACGTCCAGCGCCCGGCGGTGGTGGCCGGACAGCCCTTGGTGGTGGTGGTGGCACAGGCGGCCCAGGTGGTGGCGGAGGTGGGGGTACCCCATGGTGATGGTGGCGGAGCAGCACGTGGTGAGAGTGTTGAAGGCAGCTCACGGTGGTGGCGGTGTTAGCCGTGGTGGGTGCTGTGTCTCCTCGACACCCGCTGACGGCGGTGGTGACAGCGACCTCGTATCCTGCCGGGCTGAGAGGGCCTGGCCTGGGGGAGCACATGGGTAGGACCAAAACAGTGAGGCGACTGTAGTGCTGGCATGATAAACTGTGTGTTGTGAAGGACAAATTAGTAGTAAAATTTCGGCTGTAGCCGTAGGGGGAGGCGGGGGGTGAAAACACTTTTATTTTATCTCCTGAAGCAGCAATCTGAGGAAGATACTCCCATGACTTATCAGAAGATTGAGGTATCGTGAGAAAGTTCTCTTCGTGGCTTTTTGTAATTTTAATTTTCTGATCTATGTTGGCTGCCATTGCATGCTGATAGTTTTTGTTTTCTTTTCTTATCCGAAATGTGCACATACACAGGTATATAAAATTAGGACTAGGAATCTAAGATGCTTCCCACAGCCTTAAAGCACTCATAAATGCCCTGTGGGTAAAACTGAAACCCTGTGCATGTGGAAGGCCAGTTTTATCACAGTGATAAATTTGATGCATAAAAATACGCTAGAATGTTCAGCTACCTTCTCCTTCCAGTTATGGTTATGTATTTAGACATTTTAGAGTAGTCAAAATTTTGTCAGAGATGCTAAATACAGAGTGACGTTAGTATTCTTATTAATTTCAGCTATCTTAGAAAAGTGAAAAAATTCATACTCCTGTGTCAAGCACCGTGAGACATCAGCTTGTTCAGTATTAATTCTTTCTTTTAAAATGTAGAAAGGTGTTAGTATATGCATGCTTTGTCTACATTAAATCCGTCCATTCTGACGTTTGTCGTTTGGAAAGTGAGGATATGTGTGACAACAGAAAGAGCTTATCAAAAAATGGAGGAAAGTGAACATAAGGTCCTGAAAGTATGAATACAAAGAAGAGAACAAATTTATATTTTATTCTAATTGCATGTATATGTACAGACCTGTCAAATTATAGTAAATTAGATTGTGTGCTTCTCAACTTCTAATATAAGTTAATTTCTAAAATTACTTTACCGTAAGTCATTTTACTCCTGGCAGCATTCACAACATTTTTATGAAGAAGGTTTTTACCGTGTTGACATGGTACTGATTGATAAGTATCCCAAATATCTATGTGTAAATAATAGAAAAAATCATAACAAAGAAGAGGACACAGAAATAAAGACAAAAGAGAAACAAATGCATATGGAGAAAAGATTAATAATATTGGATAAAGCTACATACTGTATACCTTCTAAACCTTTCTGGTTGCTGAAAAACTCTTTTTCTTATCAGAGAAGAGGAGGATGGACAGAAATGCTCAGTGTAGTTCGTTTAATCTTTTCTGTTTATTTTTCATCTTCAGTCTTTTAACACAATAGCTGTGGTATTTCTACAAGTTTCAAAATGAGATGGGGGAGTTTGTAGTCTATCCGACGTGTTTTAGTCTGGATTTTATCTCCACTTCGAATTCTTTGCTGGTTATCCTATCATGCCACTTGTAAGGTACTTTAAAAAAGATAACTGTGTTTTTTTGCCCTTATAGCAATTGTGAACAGATCTATTCCCGATGTCTGTGCAACTTGCCACATTCATGCAACATGTCAGCAAAGTGGAGGAAAAAGTGTTTGTATCTGCAATTATGGATTTGTAGGCAACGGAAGAACCCATTGTCAAGGTAGGCTGCCTGTTTATGAAGTGGAAAGAAACTCTGTAAGTTCCTAAAATGCTCCTTCTCAAGTAATTTTAATGAATTCTTTGAAGCATGTGAAAAACTTAGTTGTTTACTGGCAGAATTTCCCATAGAATGTATTTGGATTATTTTTCCTCACCAAAAGACTTCTACATGTTCAGAAGTGTTTAACATTTTGTTACTGTGGCTGATAGTGTCTTTCTAAGACTGTCTCATATGTGATGAATCAATATGTGAATCAAAGAACTGTGTCAAATGCTGTGTCCATGTGTCTGTAATGGCTTACCAGTGCTTAAAGGTGGTCCTTCACCAATGATCTCCTCCTCTCCATCTCTTGCCCTTCTTTCACAAAGCACTGGCAGCTGCTGGATCCTGCACAGAGTTCAGGTATCTCGTTGTAGGAAAAACATAGAATCATGGAATGCTTCAAGTTGGAAGGGACCTTAAAAATCACACAGTTACAAACCCTTTGCCATGGCCAGGGACAGCTTCCACAAGACCAAGACTTAGAGGTCTGTCCAAGCTGGCTTTGAACACTTTCAGGGATGAGGCATTGAGGCATCTACAACCTCTCTGGACAGCCTGTTCCGGTGCCTCACTACCCTCACAATGACCAGTTTATTCATAATACCAAATCTAAATTCATCCTCTTTCAGTTTAAAGCAATTCTCCCTTGTCCGAGCACTACAGGATGTTGTCCAAAGTCCCTCTCCAGCTTTCTTGAAACTCCTCTTTAGGTACTGGAAGGCCATAATAGGGACTCCTAAGAGCCTTCTCTTTTCTAGATGGAACAACCCCCAACCGCTTCAGCCAGCCCACAATTATATTCATGGCCTCCATTGGACTTGCCCCAGCAGGTCAATCTCCTTCTTATGTTGGACACCTTAGAGCTGGATATACGGTTCCAGGTGAGGTCTCACCAGAGTGAAGCAGAGAGGCAAAATTCTTTCCCTCTCCTACTGCCCACACTGCTTTGGATGCAGCCCTGGACATGTTTGACTTTCTGGGTTGTGAGAGCCCATGGCCAGGTCATGTCCAGCCTCTCATCCACCAGCACTCCCAAATCTTTCTTGACAGGGCTGCTCTAGATCCATTCTCTACACAAGACTCTAGCTGTGCTGGGGATTGCCCCCACCCAAGTGTTCCATGAGGTGCTATAATCAGTGTATGCCATAAGGAAGGGCAGAAGGAGAGAGCAGAGCCCTCTGGTTTCAGCAGCTCTTAGACTCTGAGATCAGCTTAAGCTGTGTCATGAAACTGTATT
Source organism: Hirundo rustica (assembly GCF_015227805.2). NCBI lineage: Eukaryota > Metazoa > Chordata > Aves > Passeriformes > Hirundinidae > Hirundo > Hirundo rustica. The sequence goes on from NC_053488.1 coordinate 65,125,261, forward strand.
CAAATTTTCATCCAGAAACAGCATTTTCTGTTGTTCTTCAGTTTACCAGCAGTATTTACATCCTAAATAATTTATAAAGGAAATCAGTAAGGAGAAGTCTGGTTACTTGCACATTGAGTGAGGAGGGGAGGATATCCCACTTTCCTTAATCTCTTTCTGATGTTTTTCAAATGTACTGACAGATAAAGATGAATGCCAGATTGGAGCCAGCAAGATCTGTGGAAATCATACACTGTGTCATAATACACATGGAAGTTTTTACTGTGTTTGCCTAGATGGATACCGAGCCTCCAACAACAACAAGACATTTATTCCCAATGATGGCACAAACTGTACAGGTAGACATCACGAAGAATCCTGAGCATGACAAATCCAGAACTTAATTTTCTACTGCACAAATATATATATATGTATTTCCTATCACTGTAGAGCTTCTCTTCTGACACTATATCAGAGAACTTTTTGTTGCTGATGTGCTTGTTTGACATCCAGGTTCCTGACAGCTAGGATTTAATTCTGTTTTGAACTCTGCTATGTTACAAATCATTGCTTCATAGTCTCATTCAAACAATGATCTTTTCAGAAGAAGCAGCAGCAGCTAGATTAACAAAAGAGGATGATACTTAAAATTCCCCAGATTGTCATTTTGGTGTTTAATGTAGAGTATTAGCCAGTTCCTTGTTAGTGATGAACTGTTGTAACCATTCAAGAGATGTCCAGATGCAGGATTTTTCTGGAATTGTTTGAACAGCATATAACATTGGAAACTATTTGTCATGTATTTGTCATTACTAGCAGTAATTCTAAAGATAGCTAGCTACAAAGTTTCAACTTCAAGTCCTCTTTCCAGATGCTTGAAGATGAGACAATGATAAGCTCCTTTGTTTTCCTAGAAGAGTTATGAGAAGCTATGTAGAACTCTTCATGGAAGAGTTAAGCTTGTGCCCTATATTAATTAATTAGAACAAAAAACCCTATTATGAAGCGCATCCACTTTTCTCTGAATTTTTAGATATAGATGAATGTGAGGAGTCTGGGCTGTGTGGTCACAATGCAAGATGTGTGAATACTGAAGGAAGCTACATGTGTTACTGCAACGATGGTTATAAATTAGAAACTGGAGAGCATTCTTTCCATCAAGATGGAAACATGGTTTCATGCAAAGGTGAGAATCTTTGGATGCTGTTTTTGCTAGCAGATAAAAGCACATATTGCACCTTTAGTGCCTGTTCTGGCCTGTGCTTCTCCAGGGCAAAAACCCTTTTGCTGGTTTTTGGATGGTTTTTGTTTTGTTTTGTTTGTTTGGGTTTGGGGGTTTTTTTGTTTATTTGTTTGGGGTTTTCTTTTGTTTTGTTTTGCTTTTTGGGGGGGGTTGTGTTTATTTGTTTCTTTGTTTGTTTTGTTTTGGGTGGGGTTTTTTGGTGGGTTTTTTTTGTGGTTTTTGGTTTGGTTTGGTTTGGTTTTCCCCCCTCTCTCTTCTTGTATTTGGTTTGTTCCAGTGATATCAGGATCCCAGAGTCAACATCAGATACTCTTACAGGTTCTCAGCAGTGCTTCAGATGTGCGGGGTCAGAGAAGTTTGATAATGTTATGTAATGTAGTTAGTTTCTGAGTAGAAAGGAAATGTGTTGTAATCCAGTTGTTTATATAATCACACCACATAAAGGGAAAGAGAAGAGAGACTGACTAGCTGATAAGAAAGGTTAGATGAATGAAAAAAGCCTAGGGGAGAGTAATAATAAAATAAAAATTTACCTATTTATTACGTAATGTGCCTTCTGCAGAAATAAATGGTTCAGTTTATGTTGCCATAAAAAACCAAAGAAGCAAACAATAAAACTAAACCAAAACCAAACTTCCAGTTTGAAAATCTGTCTTTAGTGTCAGTTTCACAGATGCAAACTGCTGGCAGTGTAACCTGTGGATATTAGAGTATATAATGAACACAGGAATCCCAGGTGGAAGGAACTGCCTAGATTAAATTCAGCTCTTATTTCTGAATTTTTGCCACAACCATCAGTAAAGCTCACAGCCTGTAATTGCCCAGTTTTTCCGATTGGAGTGCCCTGCTTTGTTTGCCAGAATTGCTGATAACTCTGCTTCTTATCTCGCTGACTTGCCTCTCCATATTCTGTGGTGAAGTAGAATGTCTGTACCAATTGTGTTTCTTGCAGAGTTGCACAAGGGAGCCCTGTCCAAGCAGATGTGCTGGAGGAGTGGAGCTTTTGTGTGCAGGTTGTTTCAATGAGATGTAGGGTTTGAGGGGCAGAACATTTCTTCTCAATTTATCTGCTGCAAAGTGCTTCACTTTTCCCATGCGCAGCGAAATAAATCTGTGCACTGGGGCCTGAAATTTTCCTCTAATGTTGAAGTATCATTCAACCATTGCTGTAACAAGACTGGCCCGCACAAAGCACCGTCACATTGCAGTGTCTCATCTTTGGTGTAGTGAATGGCTCCAGCTGTATGTTACTAAAGATGTAGCTCAATAAATGCTTCCCTGTGTTCCTCCAACTGTGGCCAAGACAGTTCTTCAAATCTAATGTTCTACTGCTTTGGCAACCCCTCAGATTTGTCAGATTGGGTGTATTTTGTGATGTGACCATCTAGTTCAGCTAATTTTAAAGTGGTCAAGTGTTGTGATTTATGTACTGTGAGATCTTCCAACCCAGTCTCTTTGCAGAAATTGGATGCGGTTCCCCTCCTGAAATGAAGCATGGCTACATTGTGGGGAACTACAGCTTGCTACCAGGAAGTGCAGTTCAATATGAGTGTCAAGAAGGGTTTTACAGCAATGAAGCAAAGTTCTCATACTGCACTGCAAATGAAACTTGGGAACCTGCGACTTTAAGCTGTAAAGGTGAAGAGTCTTAAATCTTTCTTAAATTCTTCATTAAGGGGTATCATGCATGGGAAGTGTGTTTGTGAAGATAATAGACTGTTTCCATTGAAGGAAATGGTTTTCCAACATCTGATTATTTGCAGAAGAAGAAGAAAATAAAAAGAAGTGGTTTTGTTTACCTTTTTATTTACTGTAGTGACATTTTTTAGCATTTTGCAGGAAAGGCTACTGAGTTGGAAGGCACCACTGACCTCTCATGAGCACATAATTTTCCTGACACCTTTTGAAGTTTTGTCTGGAGGTTTGCTGTGGATGCAAAAGAGAGGCATCATAGCACTCCTCATGCCTGGGGAGTACATGAACAAACACTTCCACATCTCTGAAGAGTTAAGTTTCCTACGACTGTCTTAAAAATGAGCACTTGGCTTGGTGCTCTAATCATCCATTCTCTGGCAGTATTACTGCTTATTGAGTGCATGATTATTTTTGTGTTCCTGTGAATAGTTAGAAAGCCTTTGTATTAGTTAAATGATAATTGAAGTGCTAGCTAACAGAAGATACACTGTGAATAGCAGTTCTACAGGGGAGAACTGTCATCCTGGACAATGTCACTTACTGAGGGAAGATCTTTCTTTCCCTGAAACGACAACAGTCCTCTTGGTTTCCAATTCTTTCCCTTTCTCTCTTTTTTTCTTGTTTTAGAATGGATAGAAAAGTAACATTTATGGGAAGTGAATACATTAAAATAAGGGTGCTAAAACAATGTCACTGGGAAAAGCAAAGCATTAACTATCACTAGAAATTAATAAGAAAGAAAAGACAAAACAATTATAAAACAATGCAAGTAACACTTCCCCACCCCCCCCACCCCCCCAAAAGATAAAGGACAATGAATTTGAAAACAAAAAGGAAATGCCCAGAATCTCAAGTGGTCCCTAGTGAATGATCATGGAATGCAATTCTTGCGCGTTGTTGATATACTTGATTTTTGATAAAGTTTTTCAGAAGTTGCTTTTTCATGAGATTTTTTAAATTTCTACAATCAAACTGTAGGTCAGGTCAGACTTTCTCAGCATATCTATTGTGGTTAATTGAAATAAAATACGTGATACACCAAGAAACAGCCAAACATTTGAAATGTCAATCTTATTTCCTCCTTCTATTGCAAACTCTTTTCCTGGTCTTCAATTAGGAGTTCTCTTCCTTGTAAAACCAGCAAGTCTGATTTTTTTTTTCTTACTAGTACATGTACCTTTAATAAATTCTTGGTATTTTTGTATGTATATGTGTGCTACTTGACTTCTTTGTTTAAGCATTATGTAGACTCTTGCCTTAAGAGGAAACTTTTGTATTGTATGTTGTTTGGCTTTTCTATGGCTTTGCATTTTTACAGGTTTTGTACCCTTTTAAAAGTTTTGCTTTCTAAGGGCAATCTCTGCTCATCAGCCTTCCTTTCAGTGTTTCTCATTGCAAATGGTATAGAACTACCTTCCGATGTAATCAGGCTTGTAAAAGCAGGAGAGTGTAGAGATTCAGAAGAAAACCAGGACTTCTCTGTATACTAACAACTAGACTGAGGAGGGAGTCCCAGATTTAGCATGCTATTCTGAGAGAAAGACAGAAAAGTGTCCTTCTATTTGGAAGCAGATTTTTGGAGTAGCTACAGCACTGTCAGTCATAGTGGAGATATTGCAGAGGACCTGAGGAAGAGTTGTATTACTACAGGAGAAGAGGGTTAACTGAAAGATGAAAGAAATACGTGAGTGAATCTGTCATTGCCCCTGCAGGTTGACTAACAGGTCTATCTTCCTCTTTCTTCATCTCCTCAGGTGTGGACTGTGGGGTTCCACCTTGTGTTTTGAATGCATGTCCAACATCTGTGAGTGGGACCACGTACAGAAGTGAAGTTACTTATGATTGTAGTCATGGTTACCTGATAGCAGGCGGCAGTCGCACTGCAACCTGCAATGCCAAAGGACAGTGGGATGGCCCCAATTTAGTGTGCAAAGGTAAATAAAATCTACAGTCCATTTTATTCAGCATAGATACCGTTTAAGTCACTGCAATAAATATCAGTTATCTTCTTTGGGCATTCAGTTTCTGTAGTCTCCTGGCATAGAAAGTTGCCACAAAACAAAAAATCATATATTGAACAGGGTGGGTTTGTTTTGTTTTTTTTTTTAATCTGTGTTGCTAATGAAGTTTCAATAAATTGTTAAAAGTTAACATTCCAAGAACATAATCCTAATGCTTGACATGCATTGGGATTACCATGAGATGAAAATACAGCCTAAGTTGCTGATATTTTTCCAGTTCAATATCCACTCTACTTTCTGATAGCAGTCGAAGCCATTATCAGAAATCAAACTGCTATTAATTAGTAACATACCCTCAAAATTCCTGTATTTGGACAGCTTCCAGTTGCAAATTATGATTCCTCAGACATGGTGTTGCTACTTGAGATGAGTCATGTCTCTTATAGTGCCATGATTTGGAAGAATGTAGCCTAAAGAGTTCCTCAGTAAGATGAAACACAGAGGTACATTTCTAAAAAACTCTTCTGGCTTTTTTGTTTGTTTGTTTGTTTTGATGTTTTTTTGTGGTTTTTGGTGGTGGACTTTTTGGGGGTGTTTTTTTGTTTTGTTTTGGGTTTGGTTTTTTTGGGGGGGTTTGTTTTCAGTTTGGGGGGGGGGGTTTGTGGGTTTTTTGGGGGGTTTTTTTGTTGTTGGATTGGGGGTTTTTTGGTTTTTTGTTTGTTGGGTTTTCTGGTTTGGTTTTGGTTTTTTGGGGCTCTTTGGGTTTTTTTGGGGGGGTTGGGGTTTTTTTGGTTTTGTTTTTTGTTTTGTTTTTGGTTGTTGGGTTTGTTTTGTTTTTGTTTTATTTTGGTTTGGTTTGGTTTGGTTTTGGGGTTTTGGGGGGGGGGGTGGGGTTTTTTTTGTTTGTTTTTGTTTTTTAACCTGGGCTCATATTCTTAAGTAGGAGACCTTAAAATAATTACACTCTTTAGTTGGTTTACACATTTGCACTGTTTCATTTTTCCATTTGTTGGGTAAGCAATATCTTTTCAGCTTGATCCAGCAGGACCAAGCTTTCAGTTTATTGCAAACAAATGTAGTAATTTTTTTGAATGCTCCATGTGGATGTTATAACTACTCTCTACTTTTAGAATGACATTTAATATTCTTATTCTGTATGATGAGTCTAAGTAGACGGTTTGCAGTGTTACTCAAGAATGTGCTTCTGCATTTCAATCTGCTTACAGAATGACAATGGTCAGGGTAGCTGGGACAGCAGGAGTTTTTCTGTCTCGTCTCATACTGTCCTTCTATGAGTTAAGCACATGGTTGCATGTGCATTATTATTCCAAGGTTTGTTCTGATGATTTATAGAAGATACGTTCATACTCATTGGTGAATGAAAAGGAAAGTAGTCATGATGGTGGATGTATTGCCCATTGAAATACATGTTTAAAATTTCCTTTAGTGGTTGTGCAGATCCTGATTCTGTAAGCTTTGGTTTTTACTTCTTTGCTTTCCCTTTTTTTAATAGAATTTCAGAATCACTTAAAATTACTGAATGGTTTTAGAAGAATTTGTTTTTTCCATATGCGCTTTAATGAGGTTAAGATTTTCATTCTTACAGTGTTTGCTTCTTATAACTGAAGTGGTAGAATCTTTTATTGAGGTATAACGTTCATTGTGAATTGAAAAGCAGATTTTACCCTAAACAATACTGTTCCATCTATTCGATCTTCACTTTTTATTCTTTTTGGTTCCTGTTTTTATTATGCTGCCCCCAAAACCTGAGCAAATGAATTAAGTTATTAGTACATTATCCCAACTTTCTAATTATCTATAAAGTGGTTTGAATAATCTACCAATTTTTCCCTCAGAATTGCTCATTCGTCTTGTCTGTAGCAGCATCCTTTCTCAAAACTTGAATTAAATTCACTGACAAAGGAACATAACCTTCTTGATGCTGTTCTTTTATGACACCACTTGGACCAGGTGTCTTTTTTAATATCTAATGGTAGGTAAAATAACAGAATAAATAGCATGTGGAGTAAAATAGAGTGTTGTGGGAAGATAGACTTACTCATTAAAATTTGCTTGAAGATTCTTGCTCTCCATTTCTAATCAGGACACTTTGTTTTATTTTATGGGTCATCTGGTAGGATAAATGCCCCACCCTGCTAGAAGGTCTCCAGCCAGAAAATTCTGGGTTCTGATGAGCTGGCTTGACTTCTAGAAATCTCTAAGAAACAGAAAAAAGCAAAGTGTAACTTACTGGGACCGTTCCTCCGTCCATGTTTAACACTTTGATATGTCTTGCCTGTTTTCATTTCAAGGTTTTGTTTTCCTGTTTTCCTCTGTTCCAGAAATAGACTGTGGCAAACCTTGGCTGATTCCACACACAACAATGACTTGGGACAACTCTACCACTCTGTGGAGCAGAGTGTACTATCACTGTAAAGAAGGATATTATTTCAATGGAGACAGGAATTTTTCAGAATGCACAATAGATCAGTCATGGGAGAATATTACATACGTATGCCAAGGTAAGTATTACCATACAAGGTTGCTGTTTAAATTGCAATTTAATTAGTCTGTCATTACTGTTCTGAAGTTAGGAGCAGAGGGAAGAATGAAGGCAAGAAATCCCCTTCCAATTTATGATGTAGGGAATATGGTGGTACTTTTGGATGGAAAGGTAACAGAAGAGAGTGTTAACAAGCATCTTCTTCTGGATGCCACAGATCTTTCTATAGCTGTCTTGCTTTTTATCTCAAAGAGAAAGAGACTAATGTGACTGGAGTTTTATTGTTTCACTGAAAACCTTCAACTTTAGATGCCCATGGACTGTCACCAGAAGGGCAAAAAGCATTTAACAATAATTTCTTCAGAATCTAGTACTGTAAAATGCACTCCAGTGAAAGTAGTGGCAATTAAATTCAAAGCCCTTTATCCTTCCCTCTCTCCCTCTCTCCCTCCCTCACTTGTTGTTTGTTTTGGTTTTTGTTCTTTTCTCATAGTGACAAAGCAAAATTTGTTCATGATTGCCTTTCCAGCCTAGATCTAGTTGTCTGAATTTCATTCCAGAATTATTTTATTATTAAAGAATGAGCCCTGAGAAGGAAGATGTGTAATAAAGGTGGTGTCGTACTTGTGCTTGGTAACAGGATGTACTGACATTTTATTAACAGCAACAACTAGCAGATGTTTTGGACTATGACTGTTGTCCTTCTTAGTGTTCCTCTGTGTCCTAAAAAGAAGTTGTCTACCACTGTCTTTCTCTAGTTCTTAAGTAGCAGTGCTGTCTTTTGCAGAAGATAGTGTTCATTTAGCTTTGAAACATCTTCATGGTTTTCAAAAGGATAAGAAATGTGTCCTTGACTGTTGTCACTTGTCCTGGTTTGGGACAAATTCGGGAGAAAACCCCTGTAGAGGATCCCTCTAAGGAAGCAAACCCAAGTGGCCCCTCCCTCCAACCGGTCCGGTAAAAAAAAAACCCTTTGGAGAAAAGTGGAAAAAACCATTTTACTAAACAAATGAAGTGCATACAAGTATAAAGAATGAATAATATGAAACAATAAAACCTCTCCTTCTGAAGTGAGATGGCAAATTGAGAAAGTCCTTGCCGTGGGTGTAGCTCAGCTCTCTCTCAGTGCCTCTCCTCAGTCCCAGTCCCTCCGGTGCTGCTGGAAAATGCCGACGTCCAAGTCCCAGTGGGCCGCAGGTGCAGCCCCCAGTGCTCCCCTGGGTTTTCAGTCCAGAGCAGGTTTAAACAGTTCCAAGAAAAAGGAAAAAAAACAGTCCAGGGAACTTCTCTGCCCTAGCTAGCTGAAACTAACTAAAAGCAAAAAAAAAATCTCTGTCCTGCAGTCTCTCCAAGCCTCCGCCGAACACGCTGTCCGCAGTAGAATGTGGAGGAGTCAGGCAGTTTTCTCAAAACAAACTCCGCGCTTCTCCTTGCTCTTAGAACCAGTCTTAAAGGCACAGGACTCAATATACAGCACAGACAGAACAGACGATTGGGGATACAAGCATCATAAAGTTACCCTAGGACATCACTTCACACAGTTATTGCATGAGTCCTCTCTTCCTTCACTTGACTTTTTGAGCAAATGTACTCACTTGAGCATCTACTGCAAATGTAAAACATGTGACATCAAGTACAGTAAGTATGCAGAAAAGCAGTTCTCTCATCTGTTAAAGTGCCCAAGTTAAAATGGAACTGCTGCTGTTAGAAGTCATGATTCATATTCCACTCAGGAAACTCACATGACTGTATTTTGTGAATTGATTTTGACGCCAACATTATATAGAGTGACTAAGTTAGTCAGGTCTGTCGGTCTTTAGAGTGCCAAGAGCTGTCTTGACTGCTCTGAGGCTTTGAAGGGCCTGAACCTGCAGACTGCACTTATAGGATTACCATGGATTTCAGAAAGAGCTTTGACAGATTCCAGCTCTAGCTGCTGGATCGGAGGGCCAAAAAAGTCAGTTATGGTCAAATGGAACAGTAAGGAAGAGTTACAAAACTAGCCTAACTAGTCCAGACTCCTTTAAAAAAAGTTAATCAACAGGAAATGGTTACAATATCTTGCATCTTCTTGACTTCTATATTTTTCATATTCATTAGAGGTAACAAATAGCTTTAAAATTAAATGAAATTTCTGTTTGTGCATTGATGCCTTTGAGATGTACATGCTCTTAATGGTGTGTGTATAATTAATCAGTAATTCCCGTTAAGATGGAAGTTATGTACCATTCCAAAATAATTTATGATAAACATAGGAAAACCAATTGTCTTTTCATCCTACCTGAAAAATTCCGTTAGAAATAAGGAAGTTAAGAGAATATCTGCAGAAAATTCTCTTTGACAATAATTTCTTCATTTCATAAGAAGTGATTGCTATGGATGCCTGTTATTTGCATTGTTTGGTGCATTGTCTGTTGGGATATATGGTGCATATATGTGTGTGTGTGTGTGTGTGTGTGTGTATACAAGTACTTTTTTAAGTAGCTAGTTTAAATATTACAAAATGCCTTTACAAACTTTATTTTACTTGTGATGCTGATTGGATGGAGCCACCAGTAAGGCAAGGCAATAGTAAGATGGATTACAGTTTTTCTCCCAACCTCTGATTTATACACATAAAATAAGGTGATTGAAGTACAGAGAATAGACCAGCAATTAAAATACCTGCTATCTAGTGTGCTCACTGTGTGAGCCTGGACATCTTTTGTAGCTGGTCCTCACAGAATTATTTACCTGCGGCGTAGAAATGCTTGGTTTCCCAGAATCTCAGAACAGTTAATGCTGGAAGGACCTCTAGATTCAGTGTAATCTCCCTGTGAAGGTAGGGTCGCTTAGAACAGGTGACATGCAAACATGTCCAAGTGTGTTTGGAATGTCTCCATGCTTCCCAGAACAGCCTGTTCCGGTGCTCTGCCACCCTCAGTGTAAAGAAGCTCTTCCTTGTGTTGAGGTGGAACTTCCTGTGTTTTAGTTTATGGCCATTGCTCCTCATTCTGTCTCTGGGCACCACTGAAAAGAATCTGGCACCATCCTCTTGACACCTTTGAGGTATTTTAATTTATTTCATTGCAAAAATATGGTCTGTATTAGTAACAGGTGGCATTTGCAACATCATTCACCACTTACAGAATTGAACAAGCAAAAATATTTGAAGAAATCTAATACTTTGGGGTTTTTTTCTTTCTACTAAATTGCTTTTATGTGTGGGAATAGGTGGCAAGAGCTCTGTAAATGAGCTTGCATGTGTGGATTCTCTTTTAGCTACTTGCTGAAGATAAATGTCAGAGTGGAGCTGATTCTATCTTCTTTCTGGTAAAAAAGTTGATATCTTTGAATTTCTTGGCATAATTTGTCCCCTTCCAGTGCTCACTGGTGCTGTTGAAACACTTGGCTTTTATTTTTTGCATTCTACAATTTTTGTTGGGTTTACCAGCACCTGTATTTCCCGGCTGCCAACAGCCAGGTGCTATTTGCATCTTTCTATCCTCTCCCAAATCTGCCTTTCTGTATTTCACTCCTGAAGGATTTTTTTTTTTTTTTCCCCCCACCTTTCACCTCTGGTCTCCAGTATTTATTTGCATGTTGTTTCTAGGACAGTTTCTTTTGGGATGGGAAAAAGATTGTGAAGGTAACCAGAAGATCGGTGGGGTAGCAGTGAGCTTCACTCACCTTGGTTAATCACAGGTTAAAATTTATAGTGCTGAGATGTAGGCAAATGGAGGGTCTTTGCTTCTTCCCTCTCATTTGTGAGTTTAAGGTGTTGATCAAAATCAGATACATTTAGGGCCTGGATGCTACTGTCTGCTACTGTGTGTTTCACAAAGCAAGTTTCCAAGCTCTGTAAGTTACTGACACTGTTAGATTTCACAGCAGAGTGAATGTTTCAAGGAACCTGTCTCCCTCTAGTTGCAGAATTTTTTTTTTTTTTCAGAGAAACCTTTGTGCTGTTATTGGATACTGTATGTATGCTACTGGGATTAATGTTAAATCAAGCCCTTTCTGTATATTTGGTTGTCCAAACAAGGATTGTGGGATCAGTAAGAATAATGGAGAAAAAGCAGTCTCCTCAGAAAGCTGAAGACTTTGTTGTGGTAATTGCTCTGTACAGGTTTTCATGCTCTTTCACTCACATCCATTTGAAGTGGAAACTTTTGAGAAAAGATCTGTCAGCTATTCTGTGAATTTATGGTCATTGTCTGGTGGCCTTGTCCTCAAAGTTCAGAAATGATAACAAAAAAATTGATGTAGTTACAGAAAAAAAAATGCTACTGGTTCTGCCTTCTTCTGTCCAAGCAGGCCACTATATCAGATATATTTCCTTGTCTAAATATCCAGCACATATCTTTTGTTGTTTGCTTGTTTATTTTCCTTTTTTTCAATCTGTATTTTATAAACTCCTAAGTCAAGTTGCAGATTTTCTTGCTAAGAAGACTTGCAGATTACGCCCTCTCTTGTCCTCCCCCCCTCCTCCTTCTTACGCATTTTAATTCAGATCTCATGGCATGGAAACATTTTTCCCTCTGTCTGTGAGTCCTTCCTTCCTTTGCCATCCACTCTTCTAATAAAACAATGTCTGATTTAAAGAATACAACGACTGAACTTAATCTTTTGCTTTGTGTTGGTATAGAAGCCTTAGACTGCAGAAAACAATAAAAATAAGCACCACTTAAATACAGTTATTCACACAGCTGTTTGTAAGAAATTTGTTTTAGAGAACGTGCAGATTAATCTCTTTCTTCTGTCCTGGAAACATGGAAGCTTTCAACAGCATTTCCATATACAATGAATGTGGAATGGAGGAGTTAAAATTAGTTGGGAGATGAACTGGTCTAGTTAGTGAGGCATCTATTTGTTGAATTTGTGGAGAGGGAGATAAAGTTAGAAAACAGTTTTATGGCAGTTCTAATAATCAAATAAAAAGAAATAAAAAGTTTTGCAAAATGCATTGACAGTTACATTGTCATTCTAATTAGCTGTGTAAGTATGAAATGCTAGAAACTCTTAATGTACTGATTTATTTTAGTGACATCTTGATGCCCACATGCTACAAGAGGACCCCTGTGAGATGGTAATGAAATTTATATACAGAAGAAGAGTGCCCTGACCTTTACTTGCTTTTACAGCAGAACAATACAGCAACTATTTTGTGAATATTCCCTGAAGAATCTACCAATGCTGTCCTATAAATACCTTTCAATTTTTCAGCAGCTAGTAAGTGTTTTCAGCTTAAAATCTATATTAGGTTGGATTTGTATGACCTTGGTCATGTAGTGAATGTAATAAGAAAGTATAGTAGTAGGACAAAGGAATGACAATTTGAAGGCTGGTACAATTTGAAGGAAAGGAGTAAGTATGTTCACTGTTGAGCTGAGTTGTGACCAGGAGCTTTGTTCTTAGCTGTGTGAGAATGTTATCTCGTCATGTGAGAGCAACTGTGCTGTGTCTAATGACAGTAGTGAGAGAGATGCTGAAAAAAAGCTTGGATGTGCTGACCCTCCTAGATGTGCTTTCTGTCTGAGAAAGCCGGCTCTTGTAAGTGTAAATTGACAGAGATGTGTTGAGGGATGTATCTCTGCTTGCTACAACTGTGCTTCCTACATGCTTGGTTCTGTGGGCTCCATTGTTTTAATCTAGTGTTTGTTTTGAAAAATGTTCTGCTATGTTATTTAATTTTACTTGTTCTACAACAAGAAAAAAAATCATCACCTTTAAAAAGCAACTCAAGTACAACTTGTCAAAAATGTCAACACTTTAGAAAGCAACTCAGTAATTAATGAACCAAAACATTCATTCAGGCAACAAATAAACTCTTTTCCAGTCTAACACAGAAGCTTTCTTAAAAGTTCCTTGGGTCGGTTTATGTAATGCTGGCTGTATGTTTAAAGACTTCACAATCTTTAGCTCAGGACATGCGTTCTTCAGTTAGCCTGTTATTTTAAGTTTAGGAGCCAACACAATTAAGAGAAAGCTGCCTACCTAACATGTGCTTACCTTCTTTGTTTTTTTTTTTCTGTTTGGACAAAAAAGCAAAGCAAAAAAAAAAAACCCCAAGGCCAATCCAAAGGAAAGGTAAGAAATAAGCAATTGCTCCAAACATAAGATTTGCATGAGGAGTAATGATTTTCTTTCTATGCTCATGTTTTTGGTCACAGAGGAGGAATTATTCAGTAATTTATCCATATTCAATGAAACGTGTGTGAGGTGGCAAAGGAAAACTGGAAAACTGGGGGTGCAGAAAATGTACACAGTAAGTAATAATGGAAGTATTTGAGATGGGGAGTAACTTTGTCCTGTTTATATCTGCTGATTCAGCAGTGGATGTTTGTTTTGTGGATTTTGTTTGTATGGTAGTTTGTCTTGATCTTCCCAGTGGAGTACCTAGAAACCTAGAGGTGACTGGCTGGATTGGGAAAGAAGAAAATTCCTGTCCTAAATGTAGGTGAAAAACTCAAAAGCTTCAGGATCTCATTCCAATAAATCACCTAAATGACTGCTTGAATCTGTAAGAGGTTACAGCTAAAGTTTATGCTTTAGTGAAGTTCCGTTGAAGAGCTTAAGCTCACATTGCCTCAGAAAACATTGCAAAACTTGGACTCTGTCCCTGTCTTTGTCAAGTATCTCAGCTGAACTCTGTAGCCCTTGCAGCTACTGGATATAACATGTTTTAGGAATACAAGGTACATTGAAATAGTGTGCCTTGTTCAAAAGGTTCAACTAATGTAAATCTGAACATTTTAGAACCATTTTTCTTGGAAATTGCAAACAACCTTTGTAACTTTTTTTTTTTTTTTTTCCATGAGCGTAAGAATAAAAATTAAGGCTTAAATTCTCAGAAACAAAGCAAATAGTTTAGTCAGTGTTACTGAAAGCCAAACATTATAAGAATTCCCATATTTTCACAATAACATGCCAAGAAATGAGGCGTTTTGTGTGTATTGTTAGGTTTAGGGTTTTTTTTCCTTTTTTTCATTATGTCCAAGTAAGGAAAAAATTTAAAGGGATTAATTAGGGTTTCCAGGGTAAGTACATAAATGTGGAAAACATTTCAAGGTTGGGTAATAATTTTGGAAAACAACCCAACATTCTCCTCCATTGTTATAACCAAAGTATTTTTAGTTTGTGTACTTTTATTGAGCTCTGCTGGGATGGAAAACGCAGCTTCCCAGTTCCCCTAACATGTCAAACCTGGTTTTTATGTAGCCAATGGTAACTTGTAAGCTGTGGATCTCTGATATAATGTGCTCTGTACACCTGCTTTTCCTGAATTCGGCCATCTGAAAGACACTTCAGAATAGCCAGAGAAGGTGAGCTTTGTCCCTTCATGTCATACAAACAGCAGATTTCCTTTTCATTACACTGGAGCAATCTTAGACATGCTTGTCTTTTGCTGTTGTTTGACATTCCATCTTACTACTCTTTCTGTGGGACGAGAGGGAAAAACTAGCAAAAGGGAAAGAAAGTAACAAGTAGATGTAGTTTCTACCTGTGTGCTGTAAACAAGAAACAATTTGCTCACACCTTACTATTTTAGCTGGAGATCTTTTTAGGGTCCACAATAGATTAGGTTCTTAATAGATTGGATTAGATTCCATAATAGATTCCTTCTATCTGTTGTGGAAATATATGAAAAAATATGAATAATTTTAACAGCCAGAAGAAATAAAGATCCAGTTTATTAAGACATCTCATAGCTATTCAAAAACCTATCTGTTTTCCTTGAACTGATATTCTAAACCAGATGTAATCCTATGTTCCCTTTAAGAACCAGTAATGTTAAATAAACTAGTATTCTGATTTTTGGGGACCCACAACAAATTGCACTATTGTCTTTGTTTCAATAGTTTCATATACTGGGCCGAAGATTGGATGAGAAGATATTCTCAGAAATTATGATATTTAACATCAGTACAAGTGAAGATAATCCAAAGGTGTGTTTGGATCTGAACTCTGGAAGTAACTACGTGGTGAATATAACTACCATTTCTTCCACAAACATCACTGTCTCAGTTACAGTAGCAATTCAGACAAAGGGTAGGTTGTATTTTGTATTTTATGTGCTTATAAAAGAACTTACTGTGCTGCAGAATTCACTGATTTGAGTCTAACAGGCAGGAAAAGGGGCTGTTTCCTAGAATTCATAATTTTTTATGCTGACTGTGCGCATGTAGCCAATGTCAGTGTCCTCTTTTACTGCAAGATGTTTTTCTTTCTGCTCAATTGGCCATTGACTCTGTGAGCAAGGAGAGCAGTGGCAATAAGTGCCCTTCAGAAGGATTTGGCAAATTTGCTTTTACAGGATTTGCCTTCTGGCTGAGGCAAGATTGGTAAAGAATTTTGGTTCAAGGTACAGTGCCTACTAGTTTCCATTTTTTTGCCTTGAAATATGATTCTCTGCCTGTTGCTTGCTATGTGATACTAATCTAAGTGGTATGAGCATTACAGACAATGCTCCTATGTTTACCAGTGATTAACAGAGTTCTGGCAGTTACTGGTTATTGTACAGAAGTCATGTTCTAACTATGGATTTCTGTAATACTTTAGTCATGGAGATTTTAGGCTTGCCTTCTGACATAGTAGTTCTGGTGAGACAGACCTTGAGAAATAATTGCTTTTGGAATCCACAAAAATGTTTTTGCTAAAGGACATCAACTATGACAAATTTTTCTGTGACAATTTTATTTACATCAGGAGGCCTGAACCCCTGATCTTTCTGTCATTATAACCTTCTAGGCCTGGATTAGTAAATAATCTATTGGATTTTCTGAATAGCATGCTTGGGTCTTTTCAAAAGCTGATTTCTCTGGAAAATGATCAGGATTTACTTACCTTGTTTGTTCGTTCAAAAAGGAATTATAACCTACCTCTCTGTCTCAGAAGAGAATGAAATTTAAAACATCTTTAAAAATTTTTTTCTCAGCTAGTCATGCTAAATTAAGTCAAGGTAAAGTTTTTAAGATAAGTTGATCTCTTTTTAAATTGTTTCTACAGTAAAGGAAGCTTTCAATAACGTATTCATTTTTAATGATACCTGCTTGAAATGGAGGAGAAATGTCAGGGGAACTGATGTGGAAGACAGATACTCAGTAAGTGACAATCTATATTTTGAATCTAGAAAGCAATTTTCATCAATCAAAAACCTAATTTTTCAAACACTCACTGCTAGCAGTGTTCCTAATTATAATAATATATCTTAAAATCCCAAAGAATAATCTTGCATAGCAGCCAAAGTAAGACCATGCTCTCTTGCAGTCCCCTATTTCTTGCTTATTTTACCCATATTTAACTCTTAATTTGCTCTCCTTATCTGTACTTTAAAGTCTGTCATTTTCAGGCAAGCAACTCACACTACTCTATTCCAGTTCCACTGAGTCAGTTCTCTTTGCTTCATGGTATGCCTTCGGTCTGCCCTTATCCCAATGGGGAATTTCGACAAAAAATACTTCTGCCAGGTCTCTTGGCTGCCTGCTGTTGTCTCAATAATCCCTTAGTGCCAGGAGGCACTAAGGGATTATCTGAAGGGATAAATGGGATCTATTTAAAGGAAAATTAATGCACAATTAATATCCAGTAAGCATTTTAGTTTTCATTAACAGAGAAATCATTTGATCAGGAGAGGCCTTAAGTTAGTGACTTCATGATCATTTCAGTCATCAACAATAAAACACAAAATCTTACTGAAACAAAAGAAAAAGAACCCATGAACATGTAAATTTCTCAGGAAATGCAGGTGTATGTAGACAGATCCCAGAGTGTAGTTGGCACTTTGACATGGGTCAAAATAACCTGATTTTGTCTTGATCCTCAGGGTGAAACTGGAGAGGTGTTCATGTGAGCTTACTTTTATAATTCACCAGGAGGGTATACTTCAATGAAAGTGAAATGTTACTGGAAGCCTATACGTTAGCAGGAAATATGGCCTAGGGGAAATTAATAAATGAAAGGACAGACTAAGAGTAGATGTGAAAGAACCCAGAAAGTATCAGATCTTATCAAGATGGATCAAATTTTGGAAGCATTGGAATTTGAGTAACTACCAACACTAACAGTTTTGGTACATCGTATGCAGTGCTCTCTTTTGCTGTTTCTTGTAATTAAGAGCATGGAATGGCTGAATGCAAGTAATGTATTATAACGTTTTCATTTTCATGCTGTGATTATTTGGTTACAGTTTCATGTGCAAGGCCAGCGTTGGTATCAGAAGAACTTCTTTCATGAAATGACCTTTGAACTTTCCACACACAAGCAAACTCCTGAAGTTTGTTTAGATTTGCAACCAGGCACCAATTACTCTATTAATATTTCCATGGTAGCTTTGAAATTTTCACTGCTTGTTTCTTTGACAACACAAATTACAGGTAGGTCTTGCCATTTATTTTATATATTTAGAAAAGCCCATAGTGGGTGTAAGAGACTCAAGTGAAATCTGCATTGTTGATCTCCATGTTGTGTGGTGGGTTGCCAAAATATTCTTCCCATGCTCAAAATTGTCCATTGTAGAGTTCAGAGGCAGAAGGGGGAAAGAAATTGAGGTGTGGAGTGTTAATGTGACGTTTTGGGACATCAGGGAAAAGATAAATTGTTGGATTGGACACAAGACTGGTACCTACGACAGCTGAGTTAAATTCCCCACCCCATTAGAGGCTAAGCCACTTTTTAAGAAAAAGTTCCCTCCATACTGGAGTTAATAGCTCAACTGCACTTTGTATGGGTATTTGTGACAACAGAAAAAAGATACCAATAAAGTCTGCAAGAATCCAAAGTAGAGTACAGGAATCTGCAAGTACTTCATACCGATACTTTTGCCTCTGTCAGAGTACAAAACATAAAAGACATTTGAGCAAATAATCTTCTGAAGGAAGAGTCTCAGCTTCACATTTCAGCAAGATATATGTCACTAAAATGCCGTGATGAGAAACATCTTACAGGTCTTGTTTAGTTTAGAACAGTTTTCACCATCCCTGTACTGTTAGACTCTCTGTATTAGGTGAAGTGCAGTGCAGTGTTTGATGATGGCATTACTCTTCCTGTCAGGGATGCATTATAATAGGTAAGAAGAAGGAAAGCTCTCTAAGCATCTGTAACTCTGTTCAGCCACTAGATGGAGTCAATTCTCTTCTGACTGCTTAGGAAGAGCTGGAGAATTGTGTTTTGAAATTGATGGTATTGCTGTATTTTCAGTAGTAAATCAGACGGTTTTAAGCCTCATAAAAGGTAAAACATCTCTTGTTTCTTAAAGCTGCTGTTTAAGCTATGCAATGACCTGTTTGTTTCCTTTTTTTTTAATGAAAGTACAGTAATGATTTGGTAATTCCTTTTCACAAGTTTCCTGATTGTCACTCAGAAGCAGTGCCCATGAGTTCATGAGTACATGAGCCTTTGTAAAAAAAAACTAGTAAGATATCTCAGAATTTTGTTGATAGAGGTTATTTTTCAATACATACTCAGAGAAAATGGAAAGCTCTTTACCCTCTCTTCTTGTGGTATTTCCTCAATTCTACAGGATTGCATCAGGTCATTTACTCAGCAGAGCTCTAGAGAACACTTTGCAGCATGTGCTGTGTGAAGTGGTATCTGTGTCTTGGCAGCTGGCATATTTTCCTCTCTGCTGAGTTAGTGCTTAACAAATGCACTTGCATAGCCCCAGGAAAGGTCTTTGCATAAAAGTCAGGTCATTTCCATTTTGAAAGATGATTTTACTACACAAGCCCATTTATATCTGGTAGTTATCTTATTCAATAAGCAATAAAAGGTGAGTGTTGCTCTGTCATATTAGGAGTCTTTATCTAAAACTTGATGTGCAAACACTTCTTATTTTTTGACTTCCATTGAAAAAAACATAAAAGTATGTCTTTTTGAAGTTTTTGCAGAAGTTGAAGAAAATTAAAAAGTCCATAATGATCTTGCTGCAAAACTTGCCAAATAATGGAATTTAAATGAGATTAATTGTGTTGTTATCTCATCTAAGATGAACAGGATAATTCTTCTGGCAGTGCTACTTTGACTTCTGTGTCTTATGCCTTGGAATTGCATTAGCTATGCAAGCAGCTTAATTTGTATAAAAACTATAATTTAAGAGTAGGTGTATAATTTTCATCTTCATTTTGTTATTTTTCATTCGAGTTATTTTGTAATCATGTATGTATTTTCCATGGTGGATGGAATGATCTCAATTTAGCTGGGAATTAATTATGAAAAGTGGCTTTATTAGCTCTGGTTGTTTTCTAGCTAAATGGTATTGTAAAAATGCAAGATATGTCTTAAACAAAGAAGTTCTAGGGAAACTGAGACTTACAAAAGTGTTTTACTGATTATGTTTTCATGGGTTGTTTAAGGTTTGATATGCCATCTTTTAAGAGGGACATAATTAGTTGGTCTGTTTCCTCAGCAGGAGGGGCAAATCCAGATATTGTGCCTCCTTGACTTTTCCAAACCTTTCACATTTTAAGAGTTTGGAAAATCTTAACTGTGGTGTTTTGAATAGCATGAAGAGACATGTCCTAGGCAATTGGATGATCACTGCCTTACAGACCTAATTTCCTGATAAGGATAGTGATTGTGTAAATTTTTTGACTGTTGCAGAATACAAAAAGTGTATAAATGCTAGCAAGAAGTTTGTGTATTTTTTTAAAAAACCCCAAGATTTATGAATGCATGCCATGAAAATTACTTCTATATCTTGACTATCTATATCTATGCCCATATTAATCCTGAATGAGGATATGTTATAACCATATTATTTCTAAAGAAAAAAACCCAAGAACTTGGACCTAAAAGCCTGTTTTTCTCCCTGGCAAGTAACATTCTCTGAAAAAAATAGTTCAGTGCTGAACATAAAGTTGGTTTTGCCTGTTATCTTGTAGATGATAAATACAGTCTAGCAAATGCTTCTGCTTCATGGATCATTGTAACAGGCATCTTGCACAGTCTTTTATGTTGTCTTAATTTATTTTAAGGAAACTCTCATCACTTGTCTACTGGAAATATGAAATTGAGTCAAAATACAAAATGATCAAAAATTATTAGACAGTGATTATATTGTAGCTGTAAAAAGATGGTAGCAAGATTGTTTTTTAAATAAGGAATCTTGTGTCCCTTTCCGGAGAAGGAAAGGAATGTATTGTTGTTGTACTTTTGATTATACTATTTACACATGGTTCTGGTAATTTTCCTTTTGGAATATCGTTTTTTAAGGCATGCTCAGGGGAGGTATTGTTCTTAATATCACTGCCTGTTTTTACATAGGAATTTAAGATGATTGACCTTTGTAACCATTTTTTCAAGTGTTTGAAAAATAGAATAATAAATAAGGAGTTAGGTCTACTTTACTTTCATTGCTAATGTTCTGAATAATTTTTTCAGTTCAGCTACATTAAAATTCTATTGATATTTGAATCTGGTTTTGAGCTTTGCTTTGGGTAGATCCTTTATGAAAATTCTGGTATTTGGGGAGTTCATGAATGCGTCTATGTTTACAGAGTCTGGTTAGCTTTTTTTGGTTTAGAGTGGACCACTATGACTTAAGACATACTAAGACAGAAATGTTTCTGGACATTAGAAATAGATCTTTTGTGCCTGAGTTACAGATTACATTTCCTTCCCGTAAAATAATTAATATTAGGTTCAATTATTATTTCTCATTGCTTTTCCTCCTCTTGATTTTCTGCTTTGAGTTTGTTCAAGGCATACTATTCACATATGCTGCAGTTCCTTACGTATTTGTACATGTACCTTCTGGGGGGGTTGAGTAGGCTTGCCCTTGGGTCTGTGTACCTCAGGTAACTGCAGTACTGTCTATCTTTCTCAGCTGCTACTCTTCTTGATTTAGCCTAGGATTTACCTTCAGGCCATGTACTCATATATGTCTGATCTCTGTCTTCATATGGACGCATGAGTGAGAAAGTAGACTCACAAGCAGAGAGTCTAAAAAGTGACTTGCATAAGAAGAATGTATTCCATCATATATTAAGTAAAACCTTCTAGAGCCATGCTCCTTTCTCTTGGTGTGTGGAAAGTGCACAATGTTACAGATCAGATTGTGATGTCTAATTTGTTCTTCTGCCTGTGGATGTACACACAGACACAAAAGACTATTGTTCTGATCTGCTGTAGGATGGAAAAGATTCACACTCATTCTTTCATAAAGGGAGTTCTTTAAGGTCTAGAAGAGGAGGGAAAACCCAAACACTACTTTCTAGTGAGGAAGTGAAAGACTCTTGGAGGTGTGGTGATCTGACAGCTCTTACTCTGAGAGCACATCATGTACCTCCAGAGAAGCTGTCCAGTGAAGTGAGCAGTATCAGAGCACGAGACTTGCCAAGAAGGGAGTTTCTTATTTATGTAATGGAGAAAGAGAAGTGATGAAAACATGAGCATGATTACTTTTTTTTTAATGTAGGGGGAAATTAGCTGCCAGTCATGTAAATAATTTCTTACATCTGCATACACTGTGTATTTTTGTCCAGAGACTATTTAAATGTATGATAATTAATTCATATGAACACTACATCTCTATCATTTTTCTGAACTCCTCCATAGCTGGGAAACCATGAACATTCGTATTATTTCTCTTATTCTGTTTACAAAGCAACTGATATCGCTGACACAGTCTATGCTTTACTGCCAGTGCTTTGCAAGAGGAATAAAACTCTGATTTCCATACTGTTTGCTTTGGGTGGATTGCTCACAGAAGAGAAACAAGAAAAGAAAACATGGTGTCTTCTGTCAGGCCTTTTAGTTGAAAGCACCAAAAGCACCTTGCTGAGTTCTTTATGACTAAATTTTCCTCCTCTCCTTTGGCTAAGTACTGTGAAGTGCCTTCATCTCGGTGCATATGAGCACATGCCAATCTCCTGTACCACACATCCCATTTAAGCAGCTCCAAGCTGTGCAAAGGACCGCTACACTTGGCCAAGATCCAGGAGGAAGAGAGGATTGCAGAGTGCTGAGCAGGGGCAGGGGATGTAGGAAGTGGGTGGCACTGTAAACCTGGGTCCTTGCCCTGGGTCCAGCACAGTGCTGCACCTCTCTGCTTATTCAGGCAAGGTCCTGTTATCAGCTTAGGAAGGGTGTGACAGCAGTGGTGCCTGTTTGCAGGGTCCCAGACCAAACCTCTTTCACTGAGGTTAGGAGGCTGTCACACCAGGTCTCCTGTTGTGGAAGATCCAGCCAGGCCCCTAGCCCGAACACCCTGGGCCAGCAGCACCGAGCTCCCCTTCTGCTGCCAGACCCTGAGCTCCTTCTCCAGGTCTGCAGGACAGCAGACGTGAGCACTCAATACACCTCACTTTGTGCCTAGGGGTCACAAGGGAAAGGCGCCGCATGAAGAACCGCAGCAGATGACAAACCATAGAAGTGTCCAGGAATAGGGAGACAGGGATCACCCTGGCTCACCTACACGCATGGCAGCAGAGTCAGACGACCATAACGCAACCTAGAAACGATCCGTACAAGAAGCAGCAAGATGTTGGCAAATTCAGTTTTAGAGGTGGAGTTCCTGGCCCGGAGGTGCTCTGCAGCTGGCAGCACAGAAAGCGCCCGACGGGGCACGAGCTGGCTCCCTGGGTGTTGTGTGTCTGGCAGTGGCACTCACAGCGCGAGGGCAGGGTGGCGCGTCACTTTCTGGCGCGGAGGCGACTGAGAGGTCCCAGCCAAGGTCCCCGAAAGCATCTCCCCGCTTTCACCTTTCTTTCCCCGCCTAGGAGCGATTTCCTTGAAGGACATCGGGCCCCGGGCAGCGCTCTCCCTGAGAGAGGCCCTTGTGTGCGGCGGAGCTCAGGCTCCCGCAGCGGGCCCGGCGCACGGCCGCGGGCAGAGCTGGCCTGGCTGGTGACACGGCCCCGCGCACCGCTTCCGTCTGGACTGTGCATCGCTGAATTCATACCTCTCTGATGAGGAACGGCATGGTGTGACACTCAGCCACACGGCAGGGGAACAAAGGCCGCAGTCAGCAAAGGGAGTCACATGAGTGGGATTTCCAGAAATGACCGGTCTTTAAAGGAGTTCTAAATGATTTTTTTCTGTAGATGTGGTCTTGATTTATTTATTCTCCTTCCCTCCCTCTCTTTACATAATGTTCCTCTCTAACTGAAAAAAATCTCTTCTCACACTGTACTGGATCAATTATATTTAAATATGTACAGTAAAGTTAATTACTCTTCAAAGAGTAATACAAACATTAAACAATGTTTTCCATTGTAATAATATCTCTAAATTATTTTAGTTTTACTTTTACAGCAGTATTTTTTACTTCCTTGTTTTAAAATTCAGCAAAAACCTTTTGGGCATAAAGCCCTCAAATAACCATGTGGTACCTGAAAAAGGCTGGAAATAAATCCCCATAGACCAGTGTCTATCGAGAAGGTATTTGTTTATTGCAGTGCTGGAGTTGAGGAGGTGAGCTAACTCACCTACCTTTGTCAAGTGCTGTGGTATATTTATACATAGGTATTGCTTAGTGTTATTGTATCACTATAACATCATCATATACTGATGGAACTAGTGCTAGAACTATTTTACATAGTATGTTTATATATATTTACATAGATCTCAAGGTTATTAGATCTTTCGCACTACACTTGCGCCTCCTCAGTTTGGGGGTCATCAGGGGTTTTTGATGAAGGCTTCCAAGGTCTTCTTCACATCTGAACTTTTCACCTTTGTCTTTGGAACATGCCCAGTTATGGTGTTCCTTGGTCTGTCTGGTTCTAACCGGCCTAAATTCTTTATTTTGTGGCTAATAGGCTTTACATTTGTCAGTTTCTTATTAGTACTATATTTATCTATCTCTGAAGCTGTCTACCTTTTCTTCTTTTACGTCTATTCAGCATTTAGCAGCTAGTTAACCATATACTAGTCATTACATTATATAGAAAGCTTTTTATATCAGGTTATATAGGTATAAAAAATTATGATAGGTATCAAAGGCTATGATTCAGGTTATATGAGTATAGAAAGTTATGATTCAGGTGATATTAATATCAAGTTATGCAGATATATCAGGTTAAATTGATATCTTATAACTCAAGCTATATAAGCACCTTGTAACTTTGACCTAAGTTAAATAGGCATCACATGAAAGAATTCCCTTGTTTGCAGGAAATTAAGGTCATGCACATGGTCTTGTTTCACTAAAGGGTTGTTTTATTTAAAGCCCAGCCTTAAGAGGAGTCTTTGATTTGACTTGTTGGGACTGTCAAATTCAGTGAAGAGTTGCCATGTGAGTTTGGACTTTGTTGCTCAATTCCATTATTATTTTTAAAGCTTTGCTATTGCCCTTACACTGTAACACCAAGCAGGCTTTTTCTTGAGCATTGAGGCGTGTGATGATTCTCAGTGTTGCTGCAGCCGGAAGCGCTTCCTGGCATGTACCTTCTTCCCTGTAGCTTGCCTTCAGGTTCAGAGAGAAAATCAGTAGATGGATTCTTATTGTAGAAAATTAGCCTTTTTATGAAATGTTCAAGTGTTACTAACGTAAGACTGCTATGACAAGGAAGTGCTTAGAGTGAGACAATCTCTGGATATACTTTCATTTCTTGCCATGCTCTTCTCTGTTTTCCTGGTGTTACTACAGATATGTTAGTCTGTTCTGCTGGTGAAGACTTAAAGGGAAGGTGCTAACAACACCTGAACAGACTGGAGGATCTTGATTTCTTCACACAACTCACCTAGAGCAAGTCATTACAGCTCTGTAATATTCCCCTTTTCCCTTCACCTATTCTGTGTGGTGTTAAGTCAGTGTTTTTAACATGCGGTTTTTAAATCTGGTAATAGTTATGACATCCCAGCAGACTTCTTTTTTTAGCTGTATTTTTAAGTGTTTAATTTCGGGCAAAGTTCTTATTTTATTAAAAAAGTCAGAGTGAGCAAATACTGCCTATGGAATAACTTCTTCAGAGCTTATTTTCTGGTCACCAAAGCAAAAATTAAACTACTGCTTTAATTTATTATTATTATTATTACTCCTTCACTTTGCTACAAACTGTTCACTCTTTTAATTAAATCAGGTAGATTGTCTTCTGTGTGCTTAATGTTTTTAATAACTAGTATTTTCTACCAGAAACTAAACAGCAGAAGACTCCATCCTTTAACAGCATTCCATGTTTTTTCATATTTTTCTCTCTTTTACCCACTTTCTAGGGCTGTCAGTTCTGGATGGCTACTTATTTCATGATTTGTATTTTTTCTGTCAAATTATAGAAAATGGAAAAATCAATTATTACCACCTTAGTCAGCATCTTGTTGTCATCTGAGTCCACATCTGTTTCCTCTTGTGCTGTATATATGTGAAAACAATGCAAAACTTGCATGCAGTGCACATTCTGGCTGGCATTAGAGAGGAAATTTCCAAGTTTTTCTTGGCAATTGAAAAATTCTTAAGAGAAATTAATAAGTCTTGTGATGACATTGAATGTCAGAGGAAAGGAAGATAGAAAAAGTATACCAGATAAAACCATCCTGAGAGATATATTTTCCTGACACTCTGCCTATTGACAGTGTCTGTGCTAAGGAGCCACTGAAATTAAGAGACAATTTCTGTCTCTTAATTAATGTTTGCTTAGGTTTACAATGTGCAAAGGGCCTAAAGACCGGCTGTCAAATATTATTTGTTCATTTCTTTCATTCAGATAGAAATTCTGCCTCTACCTTTTACAGTATCTCCAGCTGCAGATGTATTGAAAAGACAGGGAGCAAAGACCATTTCTGGTTCTTGCAGGCAGCCATGCAGTATATT
The DNA here is from genome assembly GCF_015227805.2 of Hirundo rustica. Taxonomy (NCBI): domain Eukaryota; kingdom Metazoa; phylum Chordata; class Aves; order Passeriformes; family Hirundinidae; genus Hirundo; species Hirundo rustica. The sequence goes on from NC_053488.1 coordinate 65,151,372, forward strand.
TCATTAACTGAGAGAACTCTCAGAGTTTTCTTCCCTGTCTCTACTAGAGGGAAGCAAGTCATTGTGGAGCAGTGGCTTTCAGAGACTCATAGATGCTGAGAATGGACCGACATGCATCATCAAAGTCCAACTCCTAGCTCTGTACAGAACATCCCAAAGAATCACACCGTGTGCCTGAGAGTATTGTTCAAATCCTTCTTGAGCTCTGTCAGGCTGATGCTGTGACCACTTTCCTGGGACGCCTGTTCCAGTGCCCAACCACCGTCTGGATGAAAATGCCAATCCACCCTCTCAGATCCTGTCATTGGTCATCAAAGGAAAGAGATCAGTGCCTGTTTTCCCTGGGGAGGAAACTGTAGACCACCATATAAATCTTACTCTCATTTCAATCCTAAACATTCGTCGCTGGTTTCTTCCCTGGTAGTTCACCCATAGCCTGGCTTTGAAGATAACCTGGTAAAGGGAACTGCCAAAGCAATTTATTTGGGTGGGTAAGTTTTCAGGACAGTCTCCTGAGGATGACTTTGTCAAGTGGTAGAGCTTTTTCTTGCTAAGATGCTTGTATAGCCTGTTAGCTTTATTTTGGACACACCATACTAAAGTTGTATCCCCTCACACATTGCATCTTTGTTTAAAGCAGAGATCATATTAGCTTCCAGATTTCATCTTCATATGTTACAAAGCTGAGATTTTGTTTGCCCCATATAAGAGGATTTCTCTATCCATCTCTTCCTTGTATCCTGTGAACTGGTTTCACATAGCTCTGTTTAACTATGACTGGAACTTCAGGCACTATGAAATGATCCCACATGGGCCCTGAGTACCTTGGGTGGTACTATCCTTGTATTACATAAGCCTTTTTCTTATGCCTTTTAGAGCAGCCTTTTGGATTTTTTCTTTCTGCCGTCATTTTTGGTGTCTAACACTCATTCTGATGTGTACTAATATGCCCTTCCTACTACTCAAAGGAAATTAGAATATTTAGCAGAAATTCTTGTTAGAAGCACAGGTGTCTCACCTTGTATTTTTTACTGGTGAATTTAACATGAATTTTGGAAAACAACAGCTGTTAGGGTGATTCAGTTCTTCTTGTGTAAAGTCTCTGTATTTCTAGCATTGAGCTGCAAAATTCAGCTGTACATAGTGGGATTTTGCACCATGATTGTTAACAAAGTGCTAGTAGTACTAACCTTTAATAACCTTCCTGCACCCCAGTGCTTCTGCTTTCAACATGATGTATATTTCTAGCTCCCTTTTTAGCAGTTACTTACCCTCTTGAAAGTTTTTCTAACAAGCCTCATTTTCTCTTGCAAAACTAATGATTTTCTATACTTCAAAAGATATGTTCAACTATTTGTATTCCAGCTCTTTGAAAAATCCATGCATCTGAGCAATATTTTGCCTGATGTCACTTAACTTTGGAAAATCTGCATTATTTTCTTTCTCTTCATGATACTGATTATTCTTCTGGCTTTGAAGCCTTGGTTTTCTGTACGTAAGGACTGCATTTGTCACGTGTCAGATATTGTACCAGCAGTCTGATGCACTGGTGTTTAAAAAGCCCAGCTGTACCTGTACAAGTTCTTTCAGACTTTTGGGCTAGATGGTGTCTATGTCTTCACACTCTATGTCTTCACACCCTGCCCCCTTGGTTGTGCACACTGAAGCTATTTTCATTTTTGCTTCTAGGTTAGTAGTGGTAATTTCAATATCAGCTGTGATTTCTATTACAGCTGTGCAGCTGTAATCATTGCCATTGAACTTAGAGGAAGTACTTGTTCAGTATTAGCCTTGATGCATATTCCTACTAAAACAGATTAGATTTCTGTATCCATATTGAAATCCAGTTTAAGGGCCTAGCTATTGCTACCTGACTATGAGTAGTATCTAAGGAAGTTGCCTTCTTGAAAGTACTTTTGGCAATACTAAGTTCTCCTTTATTCATACCGTTGTATTTCTTACAAAGGGTTCTATGCACAGTTTCGTATTTTTCTTCTCCCTGACATTTCAATTAGTCTAGTAAATAACACGCTTCCTCCAACAAAGCTTTCATCTTTGAAAGCTCTTCTCTCTGTAGTAAACCACCATTTTTGTGCATCTCTCTTTTTCCTAGCTAGCAGAAGTACAGGGTCTGCCACACCATCATGATCATGTTTGCTCTGTGTTTTCAATTTATGTTGCCTGCAGGCTTTAGCTGTTTGGGGTTCAAGGCCTGATTAAAGAAGTTTTGGTGGAAAAAGTAGCTAGCAATTGAAAAAGGAACTGAAAAATAGCTAGGAACTGATGCCTGAAATATTTCTAAAACCTTTTTGAACCACTGGTGGTTGTTTACTTTTCAGATCCCCCTTTCCCAGAAGTAGAATTTGTTGCAGTTAAAGGTTCTGCACCTTTGCTCAGACTCCGGAAAGCAGAAGATCAAAATGGACCAATCAGGTTTGTCTTTGTACTCTTCACCGTTTCAAAGAACATTCTGCAGATTCATATTATGTACAGATTAGAAGTGTTTTGGGGTTTTTTTAGCAATGGAAAAAAACTGAAGCGGTACCTCCCAGTTTCTCCCCCCTTAGCAGAGTAATATTTAGCTTCAGACTTTTCTCTGTTTTCTGGAACAAAATCCTAGTTTGGATAATTGTGAGTTTTCACCATTGGCTTTGTGGTTTGATATTGTTTTTCTTTTCACTTTATCCACAGTGAGGTTACAGTAGATCTTTATTGATGGATCCAAACACACCTCTACTGATGTGATTTTTCTTTTCCAATGAACTCATGCAGACAGTACATTTTTTCCCCAGAGCCAGAGGAAATAGTGAATAACATCCTCATTAATGCATATTCTGAAGTACTGTTTTCCTAGTAGTGTATTACTATAAAAATGTATTTCTAGAGTTAAAGGATTTACCCCACACTAAGTGCTGTTGGTGACAGAAGGAAGAGGTAACTCAATATTACACTGAAGTAGAAAATACTTGAAAGCTAGTAACCTCTCATGGAATGGCTGATGTCACAACCTTAAGGAACAGCCTTCCTATAGTTGAATACGATAGTCTAAACATTGTTTTGAGAGGTATGAAGACAGATTTGATTTATTTTTTTAAGTGGTACCTGTTCTCTCGTCCTTTCAATAGAAAATATCTTGTTTCTGTAAACTTAAAAGTAATTTTTAGAGAAAATTATATATTGTTTCATAGGTGAACTTCAGTGTGAGGAGGAGGAAGAGGTAATCTGTAGTACCCCAGTTGTATGTTCTTCCGAACATAAGTAATAACTTATGTTACATTATGTAACTTAATGAAGGAATAACTTGCATGTGATGAGAAGACCCAGCTCTAAGCTGTGCGTGCAGTGATTCTGGTTAAAAATGAAGTGGAACACACACAAAAATAAATATTTTAGTATAAGAAGTGTTCGTATTGGACATTGTTAATAAAAATCAGTTAAGAGGCTACAAACAGAAAAAAAAAAAAAACCAGTATGGATTAATGAACATCTGATGCTTATTTCATTAAAATGAGGGCTAATATTTACTTTTTTGTTTGTTTGTTTCACTCTAGTCTTTATCAAGTGATTGTGCTTCCCCTGGATTTGCAAAGCACTTTTATTTGTGACTCCTTTGCTGCTACAACTTTCTTCAGTAATACCACTGATATTAAAGGATATGTGGCAGCTGAATTTCAGGCGAAGGATGTTGCTGATAATATGTCAATTGCTCTTGGAGACAGACATTATTATGGGAAGTTTTATAATGCTCCTTTAAAGCTGGGAGAAGAGTATTGTGTTTTTTTGAAAATAATAAGTGAGTGGAATAAGGTAATGGATGTTTTAAAACCTCTTCTTTACACCTCTTGAATGATATGTTGCTGGGGGAAAAGATGAAAATGTTAGCTGGACATTGAATTTTTTATGATGCTTTGAGAATCTCCTAGTTGACACAATTAGATTAAATCTGAAGCTCTTTAAATATCTCGTATAATTCCTTAGCAGTACTTTGTCATTGTAATGTTGAAGCAACTTTGAAGGCCAAAAGTCAAGCAATGGAAAGTAATTAAAAATAAACGGCCATCCCTGCCCTCAGTAATTGAAGGTGTCTGTATTGGGCCAAAATTTACTAAAGAGATCAGTATGGGAATTTGAAAATCACTCCTTAGCAATGATGAATTTACCCATTTTAATTTTTAAATAAATATTGTATAACAAAATATCCCAGTTTGCCAAATGCCATGGAAAATATATTTTATCACATGTTGTTCCCTTCCAGAAGCAGTTAGTGTCTGCTCCAACTCCACTGAGAAATCCTTACTAAAAAAAGCATATTATTATCAAATTTTTATAATTTAAAACTAAATGTGTATTTTTTACTAAAACCAAAAAGTCTCCAAAATGTACATATCATCTGGTTTTCCAGTTGTGTCCATCTCAGGAGTCAACAGTTTTAATTTTTTTTATAATATAAGTCTTACCAGTAGGAAGTTTTTTCTAGTATGGGACAGGGGATAACTGTGTGCAATACAGTTCCTGAATGCCAAATACAAAACCTGAACTAATAAAGGAACACCTAAACAGTGTCTCACCTTGACATCAAAATAGAGTTTTTAGGACTTTGTGTATACAGCACAAAGCAAGGAGGTATGCAGAAACTGATCCATGTGTCACTTATAAATAATTGTCTACAATTTTGGGAGCCTACACACAAATCTCATAAGTTAAAACAGCTTCTGTTAAGAAATAGTGAATAACGTCCTCATTTATGCATTTTCTGAAGTACTGTTTTCATGGTAGTGTATTACGATCAAAATGTATTTCTAGAGTAAAAGGATTTACCTTTTACCTGTAACTTCCTCAGTTCAAAATGAGTGGAATAAAACAAGTGGATGTAATAAGAGGATTCTGTTATCTACTGATCTGTGCAGTACTATTTAAAAATAGTCAGATTTTTGTAGCTGAGATGAAGTTATTTCTGATCCTGATACCGGTCTGTTTGTCATAATTTTTTAATTAAGTGCGTGAGGGGAAAAGTAGGAAAATTACAATAGAAGACATTTCATTTCATAAATAATTTAAATTATTAACATTGGCATCCAAAATATCCTGGAATTTGGACAATGAATTTTATAGAAATTTATTTTATAGAAAAATGAACTCTGTGGAGCAGGATTGTTAATCAGTCAAATGGATACAACTTTGGCCTCTTTAAGTGCTACTAAATACATCTTTAAACATAGTTTATTTATCCTTGGATTTCATACATTGGTTTGGCCAGCTCTTTACCCTCAGTGTTTTCTAGTACTGGGGCATTTTAATTTCTTTTACTTTTGTGAAGACTTTTGCTGAACAGAATGAAATAGACTCTTATACATCTTTACCAGCTGTTTATTAAGCTTTACATTATTCCTTCTCTTTGTTGTGGATTTTTTCCTGATCTTTCACTGCTGACATTTGCAGACATATTTTCTAGGCCACTGATTTGATGGATTGGTATTACCGTTATTTGTAGAGATCACTCTTGCTTCCTACCATTTAAAATGCATCAGTTCCTTAGTGTGCACTTCCCTGTATGGCTTTTGTTGGTTGATGAAATACACAAAGTTACATGCAGCAGTTATGAATCATTATTGGGATTGCAAATACCAAACTGCTTTGGTTTGCAGCTCTGCTGCTTTGAAATGGAACTTGGACTGCTGGTTCAAAAGTACTGGTTAATCTTCAGTTGTCATGCCCTTTTATTTTGTGCAATTGCTGGCATTAGAAGGCTAAAATTGAATCAGAATTATGAATTGCAGGTTATTGGGTTCTGAGATTTTCTAAAAGCATGATTACTTAAGTAACTACATTGAGATTCAAGAGCTCAGTCTTCTTTTAAAAAAATGCTAGGTCTTCAATTCTTAATACCTGTGAAATCAGCATTTCTTGTTAGCACATTTCCATTTGAATACAGACAAATTACAAATAGATCTAATAGGCTCCTAACTAATGTTCTCATTATTCCCTTTTATATTCTGGCATCCTTAAGGGTCCCTTCTGTCACTTTCATACTAAAAATGGTACAATTTGTATCATCATGCAAAATCATGGCTTGGTTTTGATTTTTATTATTATTACTGAATATCCCTAACATATTATTGTGTTCATTTTTCCATTTTTCAGATTTGGAGGTCTTGAAAAGGGTGTCTACTGTGACGTTTTTACTTTCCATTTATTTTTTGTTTCTCTGAGATTCATGGGACCTCTGTAACTCCCCTCATAGGCAGGAGATGTCTGATTTTCTGCACACTAGAGTGTGTCATGAAGGTAGCTATTTCAAAATGATGGCACTCACACCAGTGACCCAGAATCTGGCATTTGATTGGATTTCTAACCCCACCTCTTTTTCTTTATCTTCCCTTTTCTAAGATTTTCCGTGTCAGTCTTTTGTCTTTTTAATTAACAAAAAAATTCCTTATAAATAATGGGTTTAGGAATCACTGAGATTCCACAATTCAGCATGCAGACACACAGAAGAGAGATTAATCACACAAATGTGCCTTCATCCTTTTATCCAAATGCTCCAAAACCTAACCTTCTTTCTCAAACATACTGTTGTTCAGAGCAACCTAATACACACTTTGCTACAAAATGAAAAACGCATCTATTGTGTATGTATTATGTAAAAGTCATTTAGTAGGAAGCACTACAAAAACACACTTCACAGTAATTACACAATAGATAATAGAATCTAGAATAGAACTTTTTGTGTATTTATGACTATGAAGAGCCGAGGGAAAATGCTCAACAGAGACTAAAGCTTACTGTAAAAAAATCAAACTTGCTTCACAAAAGCAGACTCATGATAAATATTTCTTTAACTGTAAGTATTCTATAAAGTTATTAAAAATTACCAAGCATCTTAACTGAAGAAAACATTACATCAAGTATTTTTAAAACGTGCCATCAGATACTCTGTTTTAAGTTACGTATTCTGCATGAGAGAGTTAACACAGCATATTCAGCCTTATCTTAACATTTCATAAATCCAGAATTCTTATCAAAGCAATGTCAAAGATCCTTCCATGGATAGAAAGTTGTAAAAAAAAAAAAAGAAAAAAAGAAAAGAATAATGAGCTAAAAACTAGAGCCAGTCTTTCATTGGAGTTCTCTATATTTAACTTATTTTTATTTATTATGATCTTTTAAGACAATATAGAAGCTGCTACCAAGGGAATAACAAACTCCACTCCCAATAGTGATTTTTGTTGATGACTGATCTTTCAGAGGGTGTTAAGAACAATATTTTTTTCTCATGAGAAACATCATTTCTTTTATGTTTTCTTTTTTAGGTAACAACACAGTCCTGTGCTGTTTGGGCACAAATTAAAAGTAAGTTAATTTTTCCTTCAATAAAAAAAGTCTAAGTTGTCATGGCTTTGCTTGGCAGCGTAAACTAATAATTGCTGTGGCTTTTTATTCTTTTGTTATTCATTATCTGTTGACTTCAAGGATTGAAAAGATTAGAGACAGAAAATTTTCCTTCCTCTTCACTATTTCATTCCAATGGATTCAGCAATCCATTCTAAAATGGACTCTCCTGTTTTTCCCTGGTTTTCAATGCTGCTATTTCTGTGCATCACATCCAAATCTTTATAGCAATTTTTATGCAAAAAAGAATTTGAAACACAGAAAGTGTGACATTTTTGGAAGTCTATTTTTTAAGATAGTTCTATATTGGCTTAAAGATTTAAAAAATCAGTCAAAGAACAACAACAATAACTAAAAATAAAAATTAAAAAACAAACAACAAAAAAGCAAACAACCCCCCCTCAAAAAAACCACCCCAACAAAAAACTCCACGAAAAAATACAAAAACCCCAACAAAAACCAGCAACACTGTATCCCCACAATATGTTTTAGCCTTAAAAGGCTGTATTTTTTATTTTAGAATGTTCAGATGGTCTGTCAAGAATTACATCTTTTTACAATCTTAACAAAAACCAGAAGATGCTTTGCAAAAATTAAAAATATGGCTATTTTGTATGCTAGTTAGTACAGTTTCTTAAGTGTATAAGTGGCATAACTTTAAAACCCAGTACATTCCTTAGTGCGGTTTCATTTTGATTTACTTTTTGACTTTAAAATGTTTCCAGTAAATGAGTTTATCTCAAAGCAGTTTGTAATCCACTAGAGATCATATTTCCCTCCTTTCCACCAAAGTTGAAACTTCTCTTCACCGACCTCACGTTTCAGCAAAAAGCAAATGTTTGCTTCCCATGACAAAGAACGCCACGCCACTGGAGTCTCCTATGAGCCTTAAAAACTGCTTTTGAGTTGAAAGTCTCACAAATTTGAGTTAGGAGAGGCAGTAACGCTGGAAAGTGAGACAGTACGGATTGGACGGATGTTAAATCACGTGGTGCGTGGAGTGCATGAGGTGCAACTCCTCCATATCAGACTATCACTGTAACAGATCTTCTGGTGATGACACTGTTTCTTTCTAGGTTTTCTTTAGTTACTCTTTTTTACTTACTCTTATGATCTAGTTAATTTACTACCGCACTTAGAATATAATGTAGGTGATTATTCATTGTGGAGACTCTGCCAAAATCGAGGATTCCTTAGGCTTGACAGTTGCATTGCTAGGAGTGTTTAGGCAATAGCTTTAGAATAACTCTGTAAAGACAAAGTACTGTTCTCTTCTGAATTTGTCATTTATCAGCATGTAGCACATCATCAAAGGCTGTCTTACAAATAGGTGGATTTTGGTTTTGGAGCTAAAAGAATGAGCATAGGAAGCTGAGAGTATGACAGGTCAACCCTTTGACTTTTTGTTGTAAATAAAATTTGCCTTAAATCAAATGGACTTATAAGTGTCCTTTGCCCTAATGTAATTCTGCACCTGGAGAGGCTGAGAGTATTTTTGGCTTGCAGAATCCTTTGAGAAATATTTCTTAATTCAGCTGGTGTGGAAGGCAAATCTGTAAATTAAGTCTAAACTAAATGGCCCTGTTTTAGATGCCGTCTAACTAGACATTGTGTGATAGATTATTGTCATTAAAAAATGGTAGAAAATTGTATTAAAAACAAATTTTCTTCCGCCATAAATAAGTAAAATGAAGTTTTTGAGTTTTTCATGATAACACACTCTATAATATGGAAGAAAGACAATTCTGTAATTTTTATGGCAGGTTGACATCTTCTCTAGAGATGTCTAATTTTCTGATGGAAACTGGTGTTACAGTGTTATAAGGACAGGTATATCTTTTACCAAAAATGAGCATAATAACAGCTTTTTAAATACGCTGATTAATCCTTCTTCCTCAAGTGGATGGTAGCTGCTAGATAGTCAGCTCCATTACTGTATTAACTGAGCTATAAGTACAGCATCTGGGTTTTGTTACTATACTTCAGCTATGAGGAGACTGAAGCTGCACTATTTGGTTGGTGTGTTTGAATAGTTTTATTTTTTTCTTTTAGATTTATCACCCACTCTGCAATATATGACTGCTGTTGGATTAGGGTCAGTGGCTACTGTCTGCCTTATATTGTTCCTGTCATTCTCCATGGCACGGTATGTGATGTTGGTGCCTCCAGTTTTACAGTCCTCCTTCACACGTTCCTCTTTTCAGACAGTTTTTCTTACCAATGTACTTGGTTTAGACATCTTGGGTGGTTAGAAATGGTAAATAAGGGTTCTTTAAGTGGGCACTAATGCTGTCCATTGCTTGAACTGATGTCGTCTGTATTTTTGCAATTACTGGCAAAGCATCTGAAATGTGTAGGGCTTATCTTAATAAAGGAAGAATTTAAGACAGTGAATAGAATCAGGACTTTAGTACAGAAGTGTTCTGATTCAATTGGAATCAAATACATGAAGTTTATATGCTGCCAAAATGTTGATGCACTTTGCTTATGTGCAGAGCTATTTTTCTGTCTTCCCAATTTATTCAAAAGGCCTGAAAAGGATTGTTTTTCAGTGATGGTTGGACTTTACCTAAAGGCCATGATAAAAGCACATTTAAAATTTTAAAGAGATTTATTAATTTATGTTCCATGATCCTGCAAGCAGGGTCAATAACTTCATAATTGTCTTCCTTTCAAAGGTAAAACAAATATGCAAGTTCTGTAATTGTAGATGCCTACATACATGTAAAATCTCTTCCCTAAAAACTATGTCTTTGTTGTTATTTCAGTAAACGTATCTACAAGAATAGTCTTCTGATATATTTCCCTTGAAAGGGCACGAGCCTCCACCTTGGGGGCTGTGTTAATTGATTAAGCTGCTTGTTTGGCATTCTCAAGCAGAAGGAACTAGTCGTATGTAGGGCTGAAAAAAGTAGGTTTATTTGGATTGTTTGTGGTTGTCTAAATTTCAAATCAGTTCTTACAATCAAAATTCTGAATTAAAGGTTCCATGGTCTCCTTTTTTTCACTTAAGTAATTAAATAAACAGATCTCAGGCTTCCCTTGGCAGTAGCATGCAGTGGTGAACTTGAGCTTGCAGTCTTGGTTGCTTTTGAGGATTCTGAAAATGTTGTAAGAGTCAGCTTTGATATTTGAGGAAGAGGGGGTGTTTACTGTTTTGATTTCTAGAGTAGCTGACTCCTCACAGAAGGCTTATAGCAGGAGGAAGGGGTTCCCTGGGCTGTCATCTTGTGAAAGGCTTCTCAGTTATTTCAGTTTCTCTGGCAAAAATGTGGCAGAGGGATATTAGTACTTTTCAAAACTATGTCAAATCAACTAGGTTCATAGTGGTAGGAGAGTGATTTGAGGTATGAGACAATATTGGAAGAATCATGTATGAGCATGAGCCACTTGTGAGAGGATGCAGAGAAGATAGATCCTGAACTTCTACTTCAGCCTTCTTTTGAAAGAGGTGAGAAAAGATTAAATCCTTAGGGAGCTGATTACATTGAGTATATTTGACAGTGGTGTATTGTAGGGGACAAGGACTTAATAAGTGAACAATTGAACAAGTATCTTTTAGGCCCTCAATCCCATTTATGGAGAAATTCTTGAATCCATTCTCCTGTTCTAAGGAATATCAGACAGAAACCTTGACAGAAATTAAAATTGCCCCATCCCAGCATTAGGCAGAGAGGGGAAACCCCAGATATCAGATGTGATAAGACCCTTCACAATGCTCACAAAGAAGTATCTGTAATATTTTAAATAATGCTTTTAGTTATAATTAACCATCAGTTTAATGCATCTATGAGTAAGAATGTGATTTGATAAAACCCATGTGAAGTCAGCTTTCTGCTCTATCCAGTTGTAAAACCACGGTCCTGTTTTAGACACTGTACTCCAAGACAGATGAGGCCTAACAGGAGAAAAAGAGAGTGAAATTTGATGAGAGAGATCTGAGATCTATTTAATCTAACTGCAAATAGGGCATTCTAGTGGCAGGTTGCTTAGCTTGGCAGAGAAGATACTGCCAAGAAGCATGATATGCAAATATACAAAATACCACTACATAAAGATCAACTTCCTCCTGTTGGTAGTGCCAGTGGTACATGTACCATCCATGGGCAGTATACTCATGTATACTGCCCATACTTCTGAACTGCAGGAGAAGGAGGCATGGGGACACATTGCCATGAATGCAGCTTCTGGGTGGTCTGCAAGAGAAGGTTAAACAAACTTTTTTCAGTAATGACATAGCTATGGCTGACCTTGCCATGGTGTCAGCTGAATGGTCTTGGATTATTTCCTGGGGTCCCTGTAAGCTTCTATTACAAAGAGGCACTGTATTCAAGTGCTCACCAGCTTGCCACATGTCTGCTCTCTCCGTAATTAGGTTTCCACAATGGGTCAGGGTGGGAAATCCAGCTAATGCAGTTGCTAACAGCAGCTCCTCAATGAGTAAAAATCTTCACAAAGTGAAGTCTGACTCCTGATGTCCTTAGATTTTATATTTTTCACTTTAAAAAGTACATTAGCCCATAGCTGTTATTATTAAAGTGGCTCATCCTTCACACACCTTGCTCCATTCCTCTCAGTTCTTTGCTTTCTTTTGTATGTGAATGATGCCCATTCATATGAATAAGGACAGTGCCAGAACTCCAGATTTCTGAAGATCTACACTGGGCATCAGTATTGTTGGTGCCAAAGTTAACGCTGGCCAGGTAACCATCTGATAACCTATAGGAATGCTTCCTATCCGTCTCACGGCTGTAATGATCAGGATTTGTACCAGCACTTTGCATCTTCAAAAAACTTCAGAAGCACTGTCATTATCTAATCAATATGAGTGATACAAGTTCCCTGTCTGGTCCATGCTTGAGTCTCGAATCATGTGTTAGCTTTTATTTCTTTTTGTAACTGGCGTTTTTCTCTCTCTCCAGCTCTTGTCTCCACAGCTCAGTGCATCCCCCACCTGCTGCTGTGGCTTGTGAGGCTGTACATTTATCTACAGCCGTAGACATGGCACAAGCAGGGATTGCATCATCGTTCCTAGAGACTGAAAGTGTCTCTCTTTGATGTTTTATTCTCTGAAGTCAGCATAGAAAAAACGTGCTCTTCTTTCAAAGCCAGCATTTGTCAGGTATCTGCATGTCACGTGTGTACTAGAGTATGGGCAGTTTAAATGTGTTTGTCACTGGAAGGAGATATTTGTTGTTTTGCCTTATTCCAGATGGTGTGGTGTGTGAAGAAGAACCTTCCCTCACAAGCAGGTTATCATGCATCCCATGTGTTGGTCACAGGCTTCCAGCTATTCCAGCTGCATGAGTGCCTGTTAATGAGTGCTTGTATTGTACTTGATTACATGAATAATTCCCTGATCCAGTTGAGACTGTTTGAGGGTTAACTGCTCCTTTAGATGTCTTTGCACACATAAACTGGCCTATTATGCATGAAAATACAGACCTACCCTTATGTAAGATAAGGTGCCTGTTGTATTTTCAATTATAAAGGTAGAACACTTCCATCAGTCACTTAAAAGTAATGATACATCAGTAACATGTACACTTGTTAGCCATGAAGTTGCCATATTCAAGCAGTGTCAGCAACTGATATGTTCCAGAGATACTGCAATCATTGCTCATAGTAATTAGCAGTAATTGCAAATAATATACCAATCTATAAAACTGCAGGTTGCTCAAAAGCTGTTTGCTTTAATGGCATGTGAAGCTGATTTATGGAAGGACCTTCCTATGTTTAGTGCAGTTTTGTTAATCTCTGTTTATAGCTGAGTAAGGCCATTAAATCATTGTCTGGCTAATGGCTGGTGTGTGACATCTGGTTAGAGTCACTTAATAAGGTACAATTAACCAATTTCCTATGGCATACTCCCAGATAATACATTTTTTCTTCTGTAAGAAAGAATCAATGGCTTTGATTATTTCCACTCCTCTTCAGAAGTTGCTTTGTTAAATGTTAGGGAAAAAAAAAATTGTTACCTGTTGAAATAAAAAAGCTGAAGTTTTGGTTTTTACTCGGTATTGTGATTTTATTGGTGTGGTGGTTTGGGTTGTGGGTGTTTTTTTTGTGTGTGGTTTTTTTTTGTTGTTGTGTTTTTTTTTTGTTTTTTTTGTTTTTGTTTTGTTTTGTTTTTTTTTTGTTGTTGTTTTTTTTTTTTCCTGAATTATGTTTTGTGTTTTACCGCTTTAAATATATGCTATACATTTTTGGAATTTTTAAGTTTCTGAATGGCTAAGATTCTGATGCTAACAGGTCTTGTAATTATGGATGTTGTATCTCTATATGACATGTAGTGAGGTTCTTTTTGAGTTTAAAGTGCCACAGCAGATTTCACAGTTAGAAACAAAGAAGAATTACAGCCAAAAAGAGTTTTCAATTGCTGCACCCAGCTGAGAATGCTTTTTCCAGGTCTGGGCAGATACTATTTCTGTTATCCAACATTTACAGAACTGTCCTTCAAGCTAATAGTTAATATCTAAGTAAGAACACCTTTGTCTACATTAGGGATTAAAAGTTTATAGCATTTTCTGTTGCTAATTGAGAAAGAATAACAAAACTGTTCATACATAGGAACCCATGCCTTAGTTTTTCAGTTTCTCGTTTGGAATTCATTCTCACACATTCCATGCCTAATTCCCTTTCTCAATGGAATAGATTGCAAGGTTTGGTATAGCAATATGAATTGCACCACTTCGTTCTCATTCGGTCTCCTGCTGCTCTGGTCCTGTGAGAGAGTTCATGAGCAGCTGTTCCTGTGTTAAGGGAGAGCTGGAGAGGGTGGAAATTATTTAGAGAGATAGATCTGCCATCCTCTGTAAAAAAACTGAACTTCTTTTTACACTTTACTGAGACCACCAGTGTTTCAGTATGCTACACTTGATGAGAACCATGAAGTCCATCTTATCAGTGGTTATAATTGGAAAACTGGAGGTCTTTGTGTAACCTTCAGCAAGTTATTGGAAAACTGGAGGTCTTTGTGTAACCTTCAGCAAGCTATTTCTTTTCTATGTGCTTCTTATTTATCTAAGTTACTTTTTCATAATGTAAAGTTTTCAGAGCAAGGGGGGTTTTTTTCCAAAACATCCATACTTCTGCTGGTAGTTAGATAACACATATAATGACTGATTTGGACATCTCCACACAGTGTGGCTTCTTAATACCCAGGAATGGACTGGTAAGGGAGAAGAGATGAGGTATGACTCTCCTCCATCTTCAATTTTCCACAGCAGATATAGTTCTGCAAGTTTCCCTCATACCCTATGCCTCCCTTGTCACTCTTGGCAGATGTACCTCTGGCTGTGAGAATATTTTCACCCATGTTTATCTTTTTACTCATTACTTCATGTGTATTTATCTTTCTTTCACCTGTATCTCTTTCAGTTAAATGTAGAAAGAATAGAGAACTAATTTAATCTTGCTATCCTCAGATAGATGTGCAAATGTTAACAAGTTTTTTGTTAGATCCTTGCTCTATTGCTCCCAAGCTTCTCTGCTGAGCTAATTGCAATGTCATAACCATGCTTTCATGTTTCCAGAAGTTCTAGAGATATTTCTGGTGATCCTTCACTGCTGTACCTTCAGTTAACACTGAAATTCGTCTTTTTCTTCCATTTTTTCCTCAGTTTCCTTGCACAGGTATTCCACTCCCAGGCCAAGTAAGGTTAAGCGAACCGGATCTACTCTGCTTTTACTGCTGCTCTGTACCACTTCACGTGCTATACTGAAATGTGCTACGTTGAGAAACTCATTAATCCATACTAATGCAACTTGTTAGATCCATACTAGTGTCTGGGCTATATGAGAAGTGTTTTAATCCTCTTTATGGGAAATTGTTAGTCCTGGATGAACAGTTCTTGTAAGCTTAAGTGAAACTATTTTTTTCCAAAATTGTGAAGTAACACAGGATACTGTAAAAATTTAGGACTTATGCAAGTAATTGTGATTGTCTGTGAAATGGAAAAGGTTTTATTGTAAAATACACTTTCTGCTACATGTCATTGATGAGTCCTTTAAACCTTTTGGTGAGATTTCTTTGTTTTGGGCATGATCAAGACAGCCAGAAGCCAGCCCGGTTTGTTTGTTTCAGTATTTATGTTGTCAATCAATTGTACAAACAGGGCCAGATAAGAGCCAGTTACATTGAGCCATCATGGTTTTAAGCCCACAAATCCATGGAAATGAAACACCTGACAGCCACTCCCTCCTTCCCTCTCTCCCTGCAATCCAGTGGAATGGGAAGGAAAATCAAAGTAAAACTTACATGTTGAGCCAAGAACAATTTAATTATGGAAAATAAGGTAATGGCAAAAAAGAGGAAGAAGAATGAAAAGAGAAAAAAACAAGTGATGCACAATGCAATTTTTCACTGCCCACTGACAGATGCCAGACCTCCCTCCTGAATTGAGGGGTTTGAGATTAGCTGAGATTCTGAGTGACTCCTCCAGCTTATGTACTTGACATGACGTCTTGTGGTGTGAAATATCCCTTTGACCAAGTCAGATCATCTGCTCTGGCTAAGCTCCCTCCCAGTTGTTGGGTTTTTTGCATACCTCCTCACTGGCAGAGCATGAGACAAGGGAAATAATGAGTCCTTGATTAAGTATAAACACTATTTAGCAAAACCCCAAAACTTTGCTGTGTTATCAACACCATTCTTATTCTAAATCCAAAGCACGGCACTGTAACAGTTTCTGAGAAGTGATAAATTCTATCCCAGCTGTAACCAGGACAGCAAGTAAGCTCCTTGTGTTTGTGTAGGTTCTCAGATTTAACTATTCTCAGTCACCACTCCTACTTCCAAGGTCTTGCACTATTTTGTGAGGCCATTTCATATTCAGAATGGTTCAGAGAATCCAGTATGGGCTCACAAGTCTCTAGCTCAGATGAGAGGATTCCTATTCCTAGTGACAGTAATGAAAGTCTGTGAAAAATCTAACTGTTGCAATCCTTTCAAGGAAGGAAATGGTGTCCTTGAATTGTATACTGGGTAGATTCTGTGAAATTAGTTGGTAATCTCAGTGCTGAGCTCTATTGTAAGGGAGTAAGTGTCAGTGTTGCAAAAGTACTTCAGTTCCTAGCAGCAGAATAATGACTCTTTAGACTGCACAGCACTGTTCTTTCATTTCTGACAGAGATGAGGTCTGAGGAGTCAGAGCTCAATGATTGAATTTGTGGTATTGCTGTTATGGAGCTATTTCCATTTTGAAGTTAACAAAATGGCACCATTACAGTCGCAGAAGAAAAAAGGGAGATTTGTTCTGGAGTTCTCTTTTTCCTCGTCTCCCTCTTTCCTCAAATTTGTTTGTGTGTATTCTTTCTAGAAATAGTGCTTTTGTTCCTGCAATCTCACAGGGGAATAAGGAACAACAACCTTTTATTAGTGTTTTACCAACCTTGAGGCAGCAAAATTTATGCAGTTCAGTTGCAGTTCATATTTCATGGTCCCTGGAGTCCTTGCTGGATCACCGTGTTGTACATTGTTTTGTTTTATTGCACTTAACTAACTGAAGGTATAGTCAAAACTTCCCAGGAAGGGGTGGAGAAGCTTGGTTTCCACCCCAAGACTACAAAAAATACCAGTAGAATGAGAAGCAAAAAAGAAAGGATTATATAGAAGTAAAGCAAATTCTTAACAGAAAGTAATTTCCAAAGGCCAGATTTTCCTGAGCAACTTTTAGCACAGAATATTTTAGCCTGCTCTGGTAGCAGTTCATATAAAACTCACTCCTGCAGCGATCCTGGGAGAAGTGAAAAGGCAGGAGTCCATGAAGATATTCCAAGGTTAATGACCACAAATCAGCTGTGCCAATACATTGAATAAAGACTAATATAACAAGAACAAAGGGTAGGGTGGGTCAGTTATCACTTTTAACTGTGTCTCAGTTTTACTCTTAGCTAATGAAAATGTTGGGAATTTTCATTTTGGTTTTTATCCCTGTGAATTCTGACCCATTCTGGGTATTGTATTTTCATGCATTCACTTGTCTAGTCCTTTCCTCTAACCTGGAGTATTCCTTCATACACACAAAAACAGAATCAGATCACTGTGAAATGCCAGATTAGTAGCAGCTGTAAATATCTGCTGAGAGGCGCACAGAGTCAAGGCAGGAGTGTGAATGCCGGAACACGGGCATTATTTGCCTGTGTTCAACGTGGATAATGAACCAAGGGGGTCTCAATACCCTGAGCTGGAGGACCATGACTGTGAGAATGATCAGCTCCCAGTTGACCTTGAAGTTGTGCAGGATCTGCTGCCCCAGTTGAACATCTACAAATCTGTGGGGCCTGATGAGCTTCCTGAAAGGACTAGATGATGTCATGGCAAAACCTACCTTGATTTTTGAGCCGTGTTGGGAATCCAGAGATGTCCAGAGCTGATTTGAGCTGAAGATTGTTCCATTTTTCAAAAGAAGCAGGAAAGAGGACCATGGAAACTACAGGCCTGTCAGTTTCACTTCAGTGTTCAGTAGAATTATAGAAATATTATTTTGGGAGGTAATGAAAAACACTTGAAGAACAACATAGTCACTGGTCTTGGCCAGCATGGCTTCATGAGGGGAAAAGTCCTGCTTATCAAACCTGATTTCCTTTCATAACAAGGAAACCCACCTAGCAGATCAAGGGAAGCCAGTTGACGCAATCTTTTTTTGATTTCAATAAAGCCTTCAATACTGGCCCTCCAGTATTGAAAAGCCCTTCTAGAGGAAATTTCCAGCTCATAGCTGAATAACCACATTATGTGATGGGTGAGCAACTGGCTCAGGGGTCAGGCACCAAGGGTGAGGCACTGGAGACCTGTCACTAGGGAGGTTCCACAGGGCTCCATCCTCAGCCCCATGCTCTTAAACAGCTTCATAAAGGAGTTGGACAGACACTGATGTCTTTTCTGTGGTAACCAGTGACAGGACATGAAGGAATGGCCTGAAGCTGTGTCAGGGGGTTTAGGTTGGCTATTAGGAAAAGGTTCTTCAACCAGAGGGGAGGCTGAGCACTGAACAGGCTCCCCAGGGAAATGGTCACAGCACCAAGCTTGACAGAGTTCAAGAGAAATTTGGAAAATCACTCATGATGTGACTCTTGGGGATGGTGTTGTTTGGGATGGGGAATTGGACTCGATGATCCTTGTGGCTTCCTTCCACTCAGCATGTTCTGTCATGCTGTGAAAGAGTGCTTCAAAACGCAGTTCTGCACCTTTACAGTGTGCCAATCTCCAACTGGCAAATGATGATGATTATTATTACTAATATTATGATGTGATTATACTGCATGTTTCAGTATGACAATTTGTGTGGTTTGTGGCTTAAGGTGTCATAGGTTGGCACAATTTTGTTTTCTAGATATAGAGAAATGTAAAATGTTTTTCCCTGCCCAGACCTGTCGGGGATTTTCCCCGAAAATCAGGTGGTTTTAGAGTCCTTTGCCCTCTTACACAGCTCTGTGCCAAATCGATGAAAGAGACGGAGTCTTCACATTTAGATTTTTCAAGATTGCATACTTTGTTTATTGTTTCTTACCTTACAATTTTCTCAGTCCAGCTAGATCTTTGCAGCTGCCTGGACTTCTCACGACTCCTCCTGTCCCAGGGCTGTCCTTATCTTTTATACTAATTGCTACGTATTTCTTATTTACCATTTCTTACCCATGTCTATCCCTAATACTAAAAAGGTCATCTCTATTCTGACCCAATCTTCTTAAATTACTTTGTGCCCATGTCACTGCTGAAATGGAGTGAGGGAAGAAGAAAGCAGAAGGAGACAACGCCTCAAATTCTCCATCTTGCCCCCATTCACTTCAATACTAGAAACCTAAATATACTGTTTTTTCACCCTGTGATAAGCTAAACTACTATTTTTCACACTCTTATGGCCTGTAAACCCTCTCGCAGTGAAGGAAGTTTTTCCCATGGACTGAGATCAAAGCCAGTGTCTCTCTGAGCTCTGGGCTGGGGTCCCAGACCCCCCTGTCCAGGTTTCTGACCCTCCAGGGCAGCCAAAGGGATGCCCTGGACTCCAACACAGACCTTAGAGTGGGTTGGGGGGGGAGGACAGGGACCTATCAAAAAGCTGGCTGAGATATTGGCAGCTAAGTTGACCAATGAGAAGTGTCAATGTGACTTTGGAGGGGACATTTAAGAACTAACTGCAGGAAACCAGTCTCTCTCTCTCTCTCTTGCTTTTGAATCAGCAATGAGGTAACATTGTGGGTGGCTGGGCCAGGCCCGGCCGGGCCTCTGAAAGCTGTTGCTTGCATGCAGCTCAGGGGAAGCCTCCGAGAGCTGCTACCCACATAGGAGCAGCCTGGGTGAAGCCTTTCTACAGCTTTGTGGTAGCTCCGAGCCGAGCCGCCCTGGATGAGGCCGAGGGGTGGAAAAAAGGACCTTTACCGGCTTCCTCCATCAGCACAGCTTTGCGTTTTCTTCAGCCCTGCAGCCCGGCGCTTGCACGTGGCCTTTGCAAGCCTGGGCAAATTTAACCCTTTCTTAGCAACATGGAACTTTTAAAGCACAATTCTTCCTTGAGAGAAAGAAGAAGGAAAAAAACAGAGGGTACATGGAACAGACACTGCATGAAGTCTGTTAGATGAGAAGTGAAAGAACTAATAATATTGGAATAGGATTGAAGAAGTGGATATTTTTAACTGGACTTTTTAAAGATAAATTATGAAGAAATGAACTGTTCTTTGCAGCATCTTAGTGTTATTTGGGTAGAATGCTATTCTAATCAAAATTAAGGACTGATGTAATTTGTTGGAAATGACCAGGGCAGGAGAACAAGTTTACTCCTTTCAGCGCCTTTATTATTCAGCTCTTTCTGAAAGGGGTAGCTCGGGGAAGGCCTACGCCACCGCTGCTCCCAATGGACACCGCCGAGGAGGAGGTCTGGACGAATCTGCGCAGCCGCAGAGTCGGGAGCCTGGCCTCACGGGAGTCCCTCAGGTCTCTCTCTGTGGTGTGCTTTGGGCTGGGGGGTGTCTCCCAGTGGGTGCTTCTCAGGTCAGGGTGAGATTCTGGGTGTTAGTTCAGTTATGTCCATAGGTGCCTGAAGGCTTTCCTCACCCGTTCATACCTTTCTCTTCGCTGGAAGTGGTGCTGGCTCGTTGTTATTAGGGGTTGTTGGTATTTATCCCACTTCCTGCTGAGAGGTGCTCCTTGGGAGTCCCCCTTCATCTCCATACTGGGTGGTACTTCATGGAGGGTGGCTGGTCTCTGGGCGGGCTCTGGGCGGTGCCTCCAGGCTGAAGGACAGACGGGGTGGAGCTGATGACAGGCAGGCAGTGTCAGTGTCTCGGTGGGCGTGTTGCTCACTCTATGGGCCAATCGGGGAGCAGCGGCTGCTTGACATGGGATAGGGTAAGGGGAAACTGGGATTGAACAATGGAGTCTAGGGGCCTGACTCGGAATGAGGTAAGGGGAAATACACAACATTAGGGATTAAACTGGGGTCTGGGGTACACAGAACTGGTTTCTGAAGGTACATAGAACAGATAACAGAAACAGATAACATTAATGCATAACACTGGCAACAAGAACAAGTAACATTAATACAAACAGCTGTTTAACTTAACATGAACTCCTAATACTCTGCACTTTTCTGAACTTTATTTCTCACATAATTGAGATTTATTTAGGAACTTTGAAGCCCCTGCTCCTGGGTTAAAAGGAGGTCTCAGCCTTTGAGACAAAGACAATTTTAGATCAGAAGAAGTATTCGTAAATAGTACCCCAGATACACTGAGAAGCTTTGCTGATAGAACATCACAGTCTGCGAAAACTCCGGGCAGCAGCAGATGTGTGACATTGGGAGCACTGAACTGTTTTGTCTTGTGGCAAACTTCTTCGTAAAAGATCTTTGAAGGACTCTTCTGCTAAAAGTAATGAGTGGTTATGGCTAAATAGTGAAACTGGCTGAAAATCCTAAGTTGTGTCTTTCTATGTTGTCCAATAAGAAAGTTAATAGTTTGTGAGAGGAAAGAAGCGTGTTTTAAGGTATCATTCTGTTTTAGTTTGTTTTTCTTGTTTCTCAACTTTTTTTCTTTTCTCAGTCTTTTAATACATGTTAATAAAACTATTTTTGTTCATTTTTAAGCTTAAGCCTGCTTTGTTTGTTTTTCTCCTAATCTCTCCCACCCACAAAAATTAATACTATAACCCCAACATTAATTGGTGTTTCCGCCCAGTTTTATTAAATTAAAACCATTACATAAGGAAATCTGCCTCTTTCCAGTTCTGCTAAATACTGCCTTAATCATGTTACTCTTCATGGCTTCAATATGCCAGATGTTAATTTTTATTACAATAAAACAGGTTCAAAACTGGGCCTGCATCAAGGTATACTGAGGAATTAATTTTTCTCCCCCAGATCTTCATAAAATTCTTTTGAATTTATGTAATCATCCACATTCTTACCCTGTGCCATTTAAGATTGTTATTTCTAAATTTAGTGCAATGAGACATATATTAGTTTAAAATCTACTGTTATGTTTTCACTCAAGGCAGAAACAGGAGACCAGAGAGGTGAACACATTGTGTATTTTTCATGAAGATTGAAACAATAGGAGTAGGAATATGTCCTGATATAGCCACAGCAGTATCCATAGAATTTTCAGCAGTACTATTATTTCTCCATTGTTTGTCTACACAGGAGGTCAGTGTGAAGCAAGGTGGGTAGGAATTTCCAGCTGCATGTTGCCTTTGTGCAATTCCCTTTATTGTTTGAAGATACAATTCCATACTTTATGTGTCTGTATTCCTTCTTGAAAGACTTATTTTTTTAGTCTGTCCAACAGCATATGAGATGAACTAAGATTGTTGGGAGTTAGTTTAGGATCCTGTTGATCTGCTTTGCTTTCTACTGGGACCTGTGGTTTTTTTGTTTGTTTTTATTGCACAACCTGATAATTACCACAACAAGACTGTTTAATATTTTTCAAATAAACCAAATTTTTAAAACACATTTTTCATGTATTGGCTTTGGGCACTTAGCAATGAAAAGCCATGCCATCTTTGACAAGATGCGACAAGTATTTATTTTTCAATTATACGACTTACTGCAAGCAGCAGCTCTAACTTCACCCAGCTTCACCCTCCAAAGCAAAAGGCAGAGTTCATGCATTGAAAAGGGGCTGCATGTAGCGTGACAGAGTAAGATTTAAATTACAGTGATTTTGTAATCACATGAGTGATGAATGCAAAACACTTGGTAGAATATCAGCAAACAAGAATACTAAGGTAATATGAGAAGCAATCCAGTGTAATCCCATTTAGGTGTCACTTGGTTTTGTTCAAACACGTCCCAGCAGACAAGAGTAAAGCAGTATGATAGTAAAATACTTTTGCTTCCAGGCATTTTATCTGGTACTTGGACTCACCCTTCCCAAGTATTTTCCTTGCAAGTCTGCTTTAGGTATTGACTAATTGCTTCCTATGTTTAGTCATGTCCTTTCCTTTTAGTAACGTGCTTTCTCTGTATGGGTAAAACTGCTGCAGTCAGGATATGCTTCATTATAGGAATAAAGACACGGTGAAAATGGTTTCAAATACTTTGATACAGTGTCTGGAAGCTACAATACTTAAAAGAGATACTATTTCTCAACACTCTAGATATCAGGTGATTTTAAATTTTTTTTAAGACTTTTAGTCCGTCCTAAAAATCTCACCTCACCAGTCATTAAGAACCTCAAACTCTTACACTGAATTTCACTTCTATATCCCTTTCCATTTTAAGATCTATTTTCCTGTGAATGGCATATGAGGCAAGGCAGAATCATCGAATCATAGAATCTATCAAGTTGGAAGGGACCCATACACAACATTAAGTCCAGCTCCCTGCTTTTCACAGGACTACCTAAAAATAAACCATATGACAATGTTCAAGAGCTACTTGAACTTGGACAGCCTTGTGCTGTGACCACTTCTCCAGGGATCTATTTCAGTGCCTACCCCCTCACTGAACAACATTTTGCCTAATGTTCAACTGATGCATCTTCCCCTGTGTTGGGGGTTAAGTTTTCCTATAGAATTTCCCTCCCCACCCCCCGTAAGTTGCTAAGAGACTAAATACTGATGCTTAAAGGGTACTTGACCCACACAAAAGAAGCGGTGAGGGCGGTAGATCACTTAGTTTGGGGGGGAGGGAAAGGCTCGGGGGCTCCGGGAGCGGAGGGTGGTTTCTTGGTTTCGGAGAGGACGGTCGGGCGATGGCTGGCTGCGTGAGGAGTTCACTGTTAACGGAGGGTCCGGTCCTGGGAATTCTACCATCATCCATCTTCTGCTGGAGCGCCCAGGAATTCGGAAACCCTTTGCCTGCCCTGCTGGAGCTGGGCCAGCCCTGCCCGGCCGTCGCGGCTTCTTCAGCACTGCTCACTTTGCCGGGACACCCTTCCCCCCCGCCCCCGACTTTGCCTGTCAGGACACCCCCCTGCCTCCTGGGGACCCTCGCTGCTCCAGCCACCAGCCCGGGAGTTTCCACCATTCCAGCTTGGTGCTCTCAGACTGGGATCAGACTGCCCCGGACTTTGTGAAACAAAGCCCCTCAACGTTCCTGGTTCTGTTTATTATTAATGCTGTAATTGTTGGTTGTTTGCCTTGTTATATTTACTAGTAAAGAACTGTTATTCCTTTCCCCATAGCTCTGACTGAAAAGCCTCTTTAATCTTCTAAATTATAATAACTTGGAGGGAAGGGATTGGAATTCCCCATTCCTAGAGAGGCTCTGCCCCTCCCTAGCAGATACCTGTCTTTCAAATCAAGACACCGTGATGCATTTTCACTCCATTTCTTTATGGAAATTGCTGGTTGCCAGAGAGGGGAGATCAGCATCTCCCCTTCTGTTGACCCCTACTGCCCTCATTCATAAGCTTTGGATGGGTGTGTCCAAATGTTGCTTCTGCACTACTAATTCTAAGCAGCTGTCTCACAGTTTTAGGTTTTCTAAAGAAACTACCCTGCTACAAAGTCTGTCTCTCCACAATAATATCTTTGTCTATTGTCTGTGTTAAAGCACATTCAAGAGCAACAGGAATATTGAAATTGTTGTGTTTTGAAATTGGTGAAAGCAGGCAATTGAGAAGGGCAAGCCTCTCTACTTGTCATACCCTAGAGAATCTACTGCACTAGTAATTGATGTACTGCCCAAGCTTTATGTAATGTGGAATACAGTAGAATCTATTGCACAGTCATTTCTCTCTGTCTCTTGCATGAAAACAGCAATGAAAATCTTTTACTACGTTGTATGTGATTAATCTCCTAAGAGCTGAGTTCATTTAACAACACTACTCAAGTTATGTTAGGAATTCAGGTCAGTAACAAGATACAAATCCAAGGAAAACTAGGCTTGATTGAACCCAGTGTTCAGAGATCTGCTTGTTATCTAAACTCTTCCAGCATCCCTGCAGACTGTTGTCTGCAGATTGATTTAAAAAGTTATAGAGCAATGCTTTTTTCACTAATAATTTTCAGTCTGTTAATTCTTAAAACCTGTTATGAGAATCAGAAAATCCGTGGAGCTAGAGACATCTGCCATAGAGAATCACAGGAGTGTTTCTCACAAGATAAGAATAATGATATCCTCTGAACTCATCTATCTGTATTTAAGAGAAAAAAAATTAATATAAGTGCAATCTTTCCATAAACAGGTCATCTCTGACAGTTGCTGGTCCAGAACAATAAAACATAAGCAAAATAACACAGGCTCTCCTGAGGAATGTGCTTTTTCCCCAGCTCTGGTCTTCTGGGAGACATGGTCACAGCACAAACAATATCTAGGGAATATGCAATACATGGAGAAGCTAAATCTTGATGTTCATATGAACACAGGAAACAGGTTTATGCAGGTATGCATAACTGAACAGAAGATTTTAAGTGTGAATCAAGGTAACATTTAGATTCTCTCAGACTAAAAAAAGCCTTTGAGTCTCAGATATTTACAGCAGGTTTTGAAAGATGCCCACTAAAACTATTCTCTTCATACCCCATTCAAGAAACTGTTCTGAGAAGGTACCCATGTCTGTAACTCTCTGTATTAGAGACTTCAGATTAAAGGTCCTTGTGTGTTAGCAGGAATTTGTTACTCTTTTTGCAGCTTGTAGTTTATATGCTAAATTTGCTGTTGCCTAACTTTAGCAAAAATGTGCTGATTTTTAATTATCTAGGGGAAGTCTTCACTTCAACCTTAGCCTTCTCACAGCTGTAGAAATCTGGCTACCAGCTGCTGAAAAATCACAGACAACAAATACAAATCTTGAAACTGCAGAAGCAGCAGTTTCCTTTCCTGCCATCCCCAGCTGTAAACCACTATAATCAGTCCTTGTTTTTCAAAGTATAAAAGGAGCTTTCAAAACCAATAGAAATGATTCTCATTACTACCTTTGACATCCCTGAGCAAACTTAGCATTGATTGACTGTCGCATTGTTACCTTTTTGTGAAAAATGCCAATCACTTGTTTTAAAATTTTAAAAGTTTAATAGTAAATAGGATGGTTATAAAAAATAGAATTAGAGTAAAAAAACTGAACAATTTTTGAGTTAGGACAATACGAGACAATAAAAACAAAGTTACAGATGTCTGGGTGCCTTCCCGGGCCACAAGCTCTGGAGAAGGACCCTGGTTAACAAAGGATTATCTCTTAAAAGCAATAGCCTATTGAATATTCATACATTTCATACATGATGTATAAATCCCATTCAAACAAAGAATCGCCTCTGGTTAGGATTTTTTTTTTTTTTTTTTTTTTTTTTTTTTTTTTTTTTTTTTTTTTTTTTTTTTTTTTTTTTTTTTAATCTCTATGGCATCCTCAAGGCTGAGAGAGGCAGGAGGAGCTGGTCTCTTCTGATAAGGAAGTAGTAAATTCTTTTTTTCTCTGAAAGATTTACATTTTCTTTTGGTTAGTACATAAAAACTACATTTTGACTACAAAACTACATTTACTATCAAACTATTAATACAACACCAACAATCAACACAACACATCTAGTAAATATCTTGCATAGAGCCATATAATATGCACTTTTCACACTTTTAAATCTTTTATTAATTTTCTCCTACATTATAAGTTACATAAATTTTCTTTTGTCTTTTTCCCAATGGAGTCAACATACTGTGGGAATATAGGATTGTGGTTCTTTCTTCTTTGGAGGAAGGAGGGAGAGCAATGATTTTTTTGTAGGGGGAAAAAAATCAATTAGGCCTCTAGGAAATATATTCTAATTTAAATATTCCAGCCTGAGGATTTCACATGTGTTTGCTGTGACATTTGCTCATTTGCACTGTTCCACTTACATCTGGATATACTTTAAATTTGGAACTTTCTGTTCAGCAGCAGGAAAACTGGCGAGAGATAAAGAAGTGCCTCTTAATGCAACTTTAATCTCTATCTTGCAATCTGACAACAACAAAATTTTGCTAATTCTTCACAATAAATTACTGATCTACAAAAATTCTAGTGAGAGTCCATATTTTAAAAATGCAGTGAGGAGTGAAACTGTCCCAAACTGCTTTAGAGCATCATCACAAATGTGACTGGTGCTTTTGCTATCAGAATTTTGAGAAAGAACTCCTTCTGCTGCCAGTCATTGAATCTGCCTTTTGTCATGATTCTCTACAGGCTCTTAAAATGCTTGCCTCACATTTGAGAACTTATGTTCCAGAATCACAGAATTCATTACTTGTCTAGCCTTTGCATCTCTCCGTGGCACCCTTAACAGACTGCCTGTGACTCAAGACCAGCACTCATGGCTGTAAATCTTTCTAGTGGGTCTGACAGGAGGAGTTATCTGATAGTTGCTTATGAGATGATCTTTGCTGATAGATTTTCTATCAAGGGATCAGCAAATGAAAGCAAGTGACAGAACCTCTGCAATTTCAGGCTGTCAAAGTCTGCAGTTTTTATATGTGTCAGTTGGAAAGCATTACCACAGTTCAAATTAAAGATCTAACTGGATAATGAGGAAGTGATCTGAGACCCATTAGAGGCATCCTTTTGTGTAACTGCTGAGCCTTTTCAAAAAAAACAGTGTTGTTGTCAAGACTGACCATTTCCACCCAAACAAGTCTCCTTCTAAGGGAAGGTTGAAGGCCTGCTGTTATTTTGAAGCTGCAGTTTCTGAAAGTGATGTGTCAGATTCAGGGAGAGATAGCATCCTTAAATTCTTTAGATTTCTTTTTGGAAGTGTATACTTCCCTCGGGGGGGGGGGGTGGGGGGGTGGGTGGGGCGGGGCGGGGATGGGGCAAAGTCCCCCCCCAAAAAAATCTCATTAAGAAGGAAAAGCATAAGGTAAATAGATCCCAGGTGTTGCAGAAGTACATTAGGATTTGCACCAAGGCAAGGCTGGTAAATTTTTCTTGGAAGGTAAATCTGGGGCATGTGCCTTCACGGAAGGAAATTAGTGTTTTGGATATGGGACCTGGATACGTGTTGGTGGTCAGGGTATGCATGTTTGCCTCTGCAACACAGACACTGGTAACCTCTTTAAATCATTTATAGATTCATCCTTTTATAAAATACGGATAAAAATGTTTTGTGAGAGGTTTTTAAAAAACAAATACAAAGCTGTGTTTTAAAAAAAATATTATTAAACCTGATTTTGCTTTTCAGAAAAAGAAATGAAGATTTTTATGGACAAATTTTTAGGCATTCCTGTATTCACTTTTTATTTGTTTTGAACTGCTGCTTCTCCTTTCTACTTAGGAAGAACTGTACCCAATGCTCTTTCTTCCCTTTGTGCAACAAAATTCTTATAATGTTTCCTCTGCTGCTTATCTGGGGTTATTTAGGTTATTTGTCTTCAAATGCCCCTCACTGGGATGAGAAACCTTGTGTCTGGTTCTGAATATAGATGAATATCTTACTCCCATGCCTGTCAATCCTTTTGTGTTCTTTATACATCATCTTTCCCAGGGAACCCCAAACACTTTGCCACAAGAAAGCATGAGGAATAGAGAGATTAGGTGTTGTCCTGACCGCCACAGAATTGGTTAAAACATGAAACTAAACATGTTATCATTTGACTGTTAATTTTGTATTGCGAGCACTGGTTTAGGCAGTGCTATTCCTTTCTTTTCTGGTAACTATTTTTTATGGTTTAAAAGCTGCTTCTGCCACACATATCTGTTCTGTGATCAAGGCCTAGTTTTCATACTACAGATTGATTTTCCATTACATTGCTGAATGAGAAGGTGACATAAACTGCTTGTAAATATAGGGGCGTTTCTCATGGATTTTATTCACCACTGTGCTTGTGATTGGAGTGATACTTTTTGAGAGTAGGTAAAAAATTGAAATATTCAATTTTGTAGGAATTAATGCATTTTTATTTTTTATCTCTTTGGTGAAAATAATTACTGTGACTGTTACACTAAAGGGTATTATATCTGTGTGTGCTCTGTAGCTGCATGCCTGACTCTGGTTCTCAGCAAGAGGAGGAGGTCATAGGTCTGCACTGCATCTCTTAGCTAATCGTCTGAAGAGACTGCGAGTGGAGCCCTCTGTCTGCATCCTGTACATGTGGTGTCATTGCAGCAGGCAGTGTTACCTGCGTAGTTCCCCTCAACCTTGATGTCAGCTTTGCAGTTTCTGTTGCTTTAAACTAGCCACCAGCTAAACCCACAGTGCCCTGTTTTCCACAACTCCAAATTAGTACTGGGAGGCTGAGCAGGAGAGTACTTCCTGTGGGATTTAAGTGATCTGCTTCCTCTGATAGTTTCTGTCTGATAGTGTGGGATACAAGGAAACAGATGAGGAGACTAGAAATATCAGAAACTCTAGCATACAGTTGTGATCTGAACACTGGCTATGGCATGACAAACATCTGAAACCTCTTTTGGGCCTGAAGAAGAGTAAGGAGAATAAGAAAGCGACCAAGTTAAATGAAATTATAATTTTTTTCTTTCTCCTGTTTTGTGAGAAACACCTCATTGACAATTGGAAAGCAGTGCTGAACTGTGCCTGACAATCATATTTTTGGTCCACAGTGAAGTGACTTGTGGAAAATACAGACATTCTTGAGGGGAAAGGACCGTTATCACTTCGGAGAGAGGCCACTGATAAGTAACTCTATCACAAGAACATGATTCAGGAGGGGAATGAATTGCTCAAGAGATAAAGGAAAGCAAGTAGATAAAATCTGTGAAGAGATGAATGCACCACTTCTGCTTTTCTGCTGGTTTTTCCCCATGCCCTCTTTGTTGCAGTTCCTCATAGCCAGCCATATTTAGCTGTCAGTTTGAGGGTCCAGCCAGCCAGGTCATTTGCAAGTCACAGGTGTAGTGATTGCAACATCATGGTCACTCTTTTTGTGCTCATGTGGGGAGCAGGATAAATTGTATTTCTCCAGAAAAATATTTACCTACAGAGAAAAAATGGTGTAGTGGGAGGAGTGGGGACAGCTGAAGCAGCCTGAAGTTAAAACTGAGCTCATAATTTTCCCTACAGATAAAGTAAACATTAGCTGTCTTTTTTCCTCCTTCCAGAAATAAAAAATTAAAAAAAAAAAAAAAAAAAAAAAAAAAAAAAAAATCCCCCATCTTAAATTTGGCAAAGCTCAGGGGGAAGAAGGCACTGGTGGACACTTTTCTAACCTGTTGTTCAGGCATCTATCAAAAGGCAGATTTTCTCTTTGTGATTGAGACCAGGAGCTTCAATTTGAATCTCTCCTCGTGCAGAACTCCCTGAACAGTGTAGTCTTAGACACTTTCATTGTAACTATAGAAAGCACATTCCATCCATCCAGCCAATTATATTCCAATGCTAATAATGCCAAGTTCCCTGTGATCCCTTTAAGGAAAGAAAGGATTTCTGCTGTTTTTGCTCTTCTTCTTTTAATTTTTTTTCAAGCAAGCAGGATGTTTGCACCATTTTCATACTCAAGCACAAAGCCAGTGCTTGTGCTCTAGCAGTCTGCAGGTATAGCTAGAGCCATGATGTGAACTTGAGCAGGAACTGCACACCAGGTGCTTGGGTTGAGTCTGATACACAGCATGGGAAGACCAGCTGCAGCCTCTGATGCTCATGGGACTGCTGTCTTTCTGTCTTGCCATGTAGAATTCCACCACACTTCACCCATTTCTTTTTGTCTGGCACTGCAGCCTGCCCTCTGCTTTCACAACTCACATTTCTTTTAGTAAAAAAAGAGCTTTAAAACATTGTAAGTTGAAGTAAAGTGTCTCCCTTTTACTTATTTTGTTTTGTTTGGGAGGTGTCTTGTGAATGAAAAACCCAGCTCCTGCTTTGACATTGCTCGCCTGTAGCAGCCTTGTTCCCCACACACAGGGTCTCTGTGAGACTGTGACTTTGCGAAGTATGAAAATTAATTTGTTAAAATCTGATATAGCTGGGTTTCACAGTCTCATACTATTTTCCACAGATGATAAATGCTTGTTGGTATTTATATATCTAAGGACTTGTACTGGCTTTGGAATTTTTTTACAGCAATGATAATTTTGTAACAAAATCACTCCTTATCCTATTGAGAAAGAAAATTTTACAAAAGGGTTCCTGAAACATACATAAATAGGCATTTTTTTCAGGTTCAAACCATGAAAGTCCAGTGATTTAAAACCACACTTTTTTTCACAGTTTCCTCATGTATGGGAAGAGCTGGAGAAACAGGAAGGTATTCCTTCAGTATCTCATAGTACTGCCTCTGAGCATTAACTTCACATCCCTAAAGCTCTGCCTGGTCTATTCCATTGGGATTTTGACAAATGTTCCCTAAGACATTGAGGTGCTAGCTGTTCTTCTGGGAGTAGGCAAACACCCATAAATTCAGGGTACTTACACACCTACAAACCAGAGGAGGTAAACTTCCTGAGGGCAGAGGTGTCTGGAGATGTTTTGGATGGACAGGAGAGTCAAGGGCAATAACTCCTCTTGTTTACTGTAAGTTTTACAGAACTGAAAACAAAGTAATGGGTACACCTACTGCACTCTACTGAAAACTGAAGGCCTAGAATACTCTGGCATTAATTGAAGAATGACTTTTTATTTATTCTCCAGCAGGAATTGTTCAAAGATCAATCCAAAGTCTATAAGCCAAAGCACATCCATTGAAAGAGCAATTCCCTTTATCTCCAATAGGGTGGATAATGCCTAAGCCATAGAAATGTTTGCTTAGTAGTGATTTTTTAAAATTTATTTCTTGGTTATTAGGTCTCTAGTGTTTCTTTGTGTGTGTATGTATACATACATACATACATACATACATACATATATATATATATATACACACACACACATATGCAGAGGGGTTGAACAGTGGATGCAATCACAGATCTGTGTCCTGCTCTAGCTCTCCATGCAATATTTATACAGCTTCCTTTGCCATGTGTTTGGTTACACAATATCATAGTATATTTTTTTGTTGCAAAATCTCTATACGGTTTGAAAGTTTCACTTAATAAAGTTATTTTTCTGTGGGAGGCTTAAAACTGGACAGGTACTGTTAAAGCACATAGTAGGAAGAGGAATTTGTGAGTATAGTGCCAGCAGAAACAGTCACTATAGAACTGTTCCATAGGTCTTCAGCTTTCACCTCCTCAGGGTGAGTATTATGCCCTCCCTGTCTCCGTTTCTCCTCTGTGCACTATGGGTGTTAATGACTGTTCTTGCACTGAGACCCTGGCAAGGGCAAGGCATTCCCTTATATGTCGTTCTTCCACAGTGTAAATACCAGCCTGGGGACACTAGCATCTTATTTATTTTTTTCGATGCTGGAGGTCTGGCAACAGTAAGCAGCTGGTGAGCCCACTGGCTGCAGTGGGCAAACTCTAAAAGAGGAAGCAGGCTTGAGGTAGGGTATGTGGTACAAAACTGCCAAAAGCAGCACTGTAGACCTTCTCGTTTAGGATATGCAGGCTTATTACATAGGGACATGTTCTGTCATTTAGAAACACAGAGAGATCACTGAATTTTCTGCATCCAGAAAAGATGAATTTTTTAGGAAAATCCCATTCATAGCCACAATATATCTTGTGCAGGCATTAATACTTCTGAAGCAATTCTTTTAAGACAGATCCTTGGCCAGGCCCCATGGAGAGAAGTAGATATTTTTTTCCATTCAGAGGCACTGTCCCAGTGAAAGGTCAGGTCCAAAAACTGGATGCCTGCAGTCTCATAGGAAAGCCTTCTATTTTCTTTACATGGTATGAATGCCTGGAAAAACAAGTGCATGCCAGTAGATCTGGATCACCCCCACCAGCTTTGCTGCAAAGTAGCTCTACTTGTAAGAGGGTCAGTTCTTCCACAAAATTCTCACAGATCATGCACACTCCTCCTTTCTCCTGCATCTTCTCCTGCTGACAAGGCACAATTTTGTGGTTTGGTCTAGCAGCAGTAGTTCTCCAGCAATCATTTTCCAAGCTGTTTTGAAGCCATACTGAGAAGAATTCCCATTAGGGAATTCCCATTCTTCCTTAGGCTGCCATTACTTTTATCCCACCGACATGAAATGTTCCATAAACTTTAAAAAATCCTTGTATTTGAGATGTCTATTATTTGAGATGTCTATTCTGCATTCATATATATATATATATATGTGTGTGTGTGTGTGTGTATATATATATATATATAATTATTGTGATAAATCTGATTTAATTTAGTTCAGGAAATATCACTTGGTGAGCAAATCAAGACAATCCACAGAATGATGTACTAATTAATCCCGTTTTACCTAAATCCATCAGGAGAGGAGTAGGCTTTGTATTCTTCAAACTGCTGTGAGCCTTTCTACAGCATCAAGACTGAGAGCACATTTATTGTATCTTCATTAGTTCATCCAGCACCACACAGAAGCTGTTAACTCTTTTTAAGTAATCTGAAAACAGAATGCAGTATGGCTTTGGTTTTTTGGGCCTTTGTGTTCAATTTTCTTAGAACTCAACCCACATTCAGTAGTATCTGACAACAGAACCGGTCATTTCATATTTAAATATACTTATTTACATATACATATTTAGATATAATTGATCCAGTACAGCGTGAGAAGAGATTTTTTTCAGTTAGAGAGGAACATTATGTAAAGAGAGGGAGGGAAGGAGAATAAATAAATCAAGACCACATCTACAGAAAAAAATCATTTAGAACTCCTTTAAAGACCGGTCATTTCTGGAAATCCCACTCATGTGACTCCCTTTGCTGACTGCGGCCTTTGTTCCCCTGCCGTGTGGCTGAGTGTCACACCATGCCGTTCCTCATCAGAGAGGTATGAATTCAGCGATGCACAGTCCAGACGGAAGCGGTGCGCGGGGCCGTGTCACCAGCCAGGCCAGCTCTGCCCGCGGCCGTGCGCCGGGCCCGCTGCGGGAGCCTGAGCTCCGCCGCACACAAGGGCCTCTCTCAGGGAGAGCGCTGCCCGGGGCCCGATGTCCTTCAAGGAAATCGCTCCTAGGCGGGGAAAGAAAGGTGAAAGCGGGGAGATGCTTTCGGGGACCTTGGCTGGGACCTCTCAGTCGCCTCCGCGCCGGCAAGTGACGCGCCACCCTGCCCTCGCGCTGTGAGTGCCACTGCCAGACACACAACACCCAGGGAGCCAGCTCGTGCCCCGTCGGGCGCTTTCTGTGCTGCCAGCTGCAGAGCACCTCCGGGCCAGGAACTCCACCTCTAAAACTGAATTTGCCAACATCTTGCTGCTTCTTGTACGGATCGTTTCTAGGTTGCGTTATGGTCGTCTGACTCTGCTGCCATGCGTGTAGGTGAGCCAGGGTGATCCCTGTCTCCCTATTCCTGGACACTTCTATGGTTTGTCATCTGCTGCGGTTCTTCATGCGGAGCCTTTCCCTTGTGACCCCTAGGCACAAAGTGAGGTGTATTGAGCGCTCACGTCTGCTGTCCTGCAGACCTGGAGAAGGAGCTCAGGGTCTGGCAGCAGAAGGGGAGCTCGGTGCTGCTGGCCCAGGGTGTTCGGGCTAGGAAAACCAAGGTAATATCTGCAGAAAACAATTTGCAGTCCAAAGCTTTGTCAACATTAATCGTTTCTTAAGTTTGATGAAGGACTAAAAAGACAGTCCACTTGGAGAGTCAGACTTTTAAGTTGTATTTTGCACTGGTTTGGAAAAAGATGCTAAAGAGAAAACCAGAAAACGAAGCTTTTGAAGCATGGTATATTTTAAAAAGTCCAAACACTTCTGAGTAGCAATTCATTGAGTGCTTTAGAAAGATTAGTATTATAATCTGGACATGCCATGGAGAGATAGAGCAAATTCCATTTTATAACACTATATTTGTTATGCTTAGTTGATGACCATGATCAGTTTTCATTTATGGCAGAGCATATAGACAGAGAACCAGGAATACACTGCTGCAGTGATAGACTTCCTTTGTCCTGAAGGTATTCAGGTGAATAGAATTGTGATATGTAATATAAAGTTAATTCATGTTCGGTCTGAATTGAAAATATATGAAAATATAAAATGTACTTGGGATTTGAGAAACGGAATGTGAGGGGGACACGGAGGATTGAGAAACAGGGAGGGTTTCTGCAGGGAAACCATCAGAACACTCATTTACTCAGTGAATAGAAGGAGTGACCAGATAAGACGTGTCCCCCCCCTGGAGATGAACCTGCTAACGAGGCAGAGATCAACACCAGATAGGTATCTTATCTGCTCCAGCTGAGTTCTACATCTTTAAAAACCACTCTGGAGAAAGCAATCAAGACATTGTTCCACCCCAGGAAATCCATTCAACTGACCGGAGACATGGACATGAATACCTGATGAAGCAAAAGGGGCACGAGGAGTAGGGTAACTCCTCATCCTTAGCAAAGGACTGTATATAAACCAGCAGCTCGAACACACTTTGTGAACAGGGTAGATTCGGAGCCATAGAGTCCGCTTCTGTGTTCACCCATTGCCAAAACCCGGGGTTTGACGCGGTTCCTTTTAATTGTGGCTGTTAGAGACTGAGTTTAAGTCTCGAAATAAAACTCTGTATTTTGATTCACGAAATTGGGCTTGATCATTTATTACAGAATCAACAGAGCAGGCTTCAGCTGCACTAAGGCTCTTAACTCTGATAGAAATGGAAATGTTAAATGAAAGAGAACAACTAACCTATTATGTGTTTTACAAGGACAGAAATTTTTTTAGGCTCCTTAAATCCGATTTCCAATCAACAGAAAAAAGTATCCTTCTTTTATCTCTGGTAGATGAGGTTGGATCAGATCCCTGTGAGGCTGTTCCTGTTTAACTGCTTTTCAGTTCAGATCTGTACTGGTCTCAAACTGTACAGAGAGGCATAAATGCAAATAGTTCTGACCCATTGGATGCTGTTTTGCCCCAGATTCTGGGTTTCGTGGAGGGTGGGAAGGATCATGGGTCAGAGACCATCATGCAGGAGGTACCAGCCAGCCCATTTCTGCAAGAATTTTTGTTGTTCCTGCTGCTGCTGAGGCAGCTGGCTGGACCACTGGAGATCCAACATGACAGAGGTTCATTAGATACACAGGTCATCATGTTTTCAACTCAGAAGAAGAAATAAAATAATAATAATAAAATAATAAAAGGGGGGGGAGGGGGGGGCAGGAAGGGCTTTTTTCACCTCTTTACTAGTCCCCGTTAAACCAGCCCAAATAAATTCCTGTATGTATCCCCTCCCCATCTCAATCCCTGAAATAAAGCATTCTGTCTACAGAGAGGAGGTGCACAATGTTTTACAGTTAATTCCTGCAGAATTAACATCTGAATTAACATACCATCGTAGAAGGCCACAGACATCGTGGGCCTTATAGCCACAGAGGAAATTTGGAAACACTTAGACACTTAAGTATCTATTTTAAGTATCTCTTAAGTATTTAAGTATCTTTTTAGATTCTTTTTTCTGAAAAGAATTTCAGAGAAAAAGAAGCAAAAAGGTCATAGAAGAGCCTCTAGTATGCAACAAGCTGTGGAAATGTACGAAGAGTGTGAAATCCAAATTTAACTGCTACTGAAAATAGCACAGTAGTTACCTATTACAAAATTAAGTGTAAAATAGTGTCAGAAGCGATTTCCAGTTCATGCTGAAGTACAGATCAAATCTCTGGGGTCAGTTTCACAACCACCTGAGGGAACCAATAGTTCTTATTGTAGTCGTAGTAGTAGTAGTAGCTTCAACGACAGTTTTGAAAAATGGACTGAAAACCTCCGTCTTAAAAATATTTCTTCAGAAGTCTTTGTTAGAATTATCATAGAGCAAAGTTGCCCTTTACCTTAAAATTATTTCTAATGAAAGATCATAATTTGCCAGAGACTTCTGTGAAGCTCACACACAACTGTTGAACACTAAAGTGAGACTGTTCTTTGCTGACTTCAAAGGTCTAGTATAATAAAAATACAAACTGTATCCTTAAAAAAGATTTTTAAAAACTCTAGAGAGAATTGAGATATCCTGTTAGCTGACTGAGTCTTAGGGTAAATTACTTTTTTGGTTTTTACTGAACCTCAGCTGCTACTTCTGGATTGTGCTGTTTATTCAGGACTGGAGTATTTTGACCAGCAGTAAAATCAAAAGGATCAATATTTTTCTGTGGTAATTATCCATCTCTTAGAAGTCTGGTAGCAGGAAGACCAAAGAGAGGCATTCACAAAGCTAAATCATTATTTGAAAAGTATTGGAAGAGACAGGACTTTAAAAATATTTACCT
The DNA here is from genome assembly GCF_015227805.2 of Hirundo rustica. NCBI lineage: Eukaryota > Metazoa > Chordata > Aves > Passeriformes > Hirundinidae > Hirundo > Hirundo rustica. The sequence goes on from NC_053488.1 coordinate 65,188,373, forward strand.
GATAAAGGCACTTCACAGTCCAGGTTGCCTTCTTCTATCGTACTGTGGATAAACTGTGTTATTCTGTCAATAAAGTTTATATGTCTACTTGAAGAAAGAGAAATAAAATTTATTGCACAAATTGTTCCCAGTGATATTAAAAAAAAAAAAAAATAAAGAAAAAAAAATCTATTTAACAGGGTGCTGTAACAGCTGCCTGTACTAGCAAGAGGAACATCTTTTACATTTTCTTATAGAACATGAGACAGTTTGTAGTGTCCAACATGTGCCAAGCATGATTTCACTAGTGTTTCACATTCCTGTGAAGGCTTCAAAAATATTGAACATAAAAGCCCCTTGAAAATGTTTGTCATGGGCAGGAATAAATTTTCCAGCTGTATTTCAACCTCATGATGAACTAATCCAAGCATAACGGTAGAAAGTCTACAGGTGGAATGTCTGTTATCATCTGGTCTAGTTCTATGGCAACTACTCCTTCCAGATACATTTATAAGCAATATTTACCAAAGATTTTAAACCAATAACAATCCTAATTTTTCTCCAGGCTAATAGTAATAGTGAATTACTGTTTCTTTTAGGATCAGCTTTTGATTTTTTGTTAAACCTATTCCTGCTTAGAGTGGAAAGGCCTAACTGTAAAGAAATAAATGCAGCCCAAATGCAAAATTTATTAGCTCCTGGAGTGGTAATAAAAAACATTATTTTGTATTGTTTCTTACTGAAAATATATATTAATTATTGAAGTGTTATATGACAAGGTAGCAAGCATTTTATCTGTTATTCTGTTAAAAGAAATACACAGAATTTATATTAAAAAGTGTTCATTTAAATAATTTAATTTTTTAGAAAATTTGTCAGAATTAAAAGTTCCCTCTTGTTCAATAGTGTTTACTTGTAATTTGATTATTTTTGATTATTAATTACAGAGATATATGAAACTTACACTGAATTCTATTTCCATTCCTTAAAACCTCAAATTAAAGAAAAGATTTACCAAATGATGATATATGACACCTAATCCTAGAAATAAGTATTTCCAACAAACAAAGCAGATTTTATTTTCCTGGGATTTTAATAGTTGAAGTTAGATTTTTTCCATGATTCTAAATTAATATTCACCAGATCATGGATATCTTTTCCTTATTGTAAGAATGTCAAAGTGGCTTTATTTCTTTTAGTCCCTAGACTGTTCATGTGTTTCCTTTTAACAGAAAATGCAAAAATGACATGCAGGTGAAGAGGATGCTGGGAAAAACCCTGTGCAAAGCTGAAGTGCTTGCTGGTGGTGGTAGTCAAATTGAAAAATGCCAACAAGAAGATACGAACAAAATAGAAAATCTCATAACTTTCTGTTATGTTTCTGTATTTCATATCCAGCTATTTGCTAAATAACTTAATGATAACAGCACCGGGTGGGGGGAGGGGGGCGGGGAGGGGAAGTTACTTGATTTACACTCTCTGTTGTGGTTAATTCCAGAAAATACTGGGAAAAAAATTCTCACCATCTCTTGGTTTTTTATTCCGAGATTCAGGTGGTTTTAGAGTCTTTTTGCCTTCTGCAAAGCTCTGAGCCGGATGCAAAAAAGAGCTGGAGTCTTCAGGTTCTTCAAGGTTGCATGCTTTGTTTATTGTTTCTTATCTTACAATTTTCTCAGTGCCCAACTAAGATCTGTGCAGCTGCTCGGGCATCTGGCGACTCCTCCCACACTGGGCTGTCACTATCTTTTATACTAATTGTTACGTGTTCTTTATTTATCATTATTTGCCAATACCTATCACTTATACTAAACAGGTCATCTCTACTTTGACCCAATCTCCTTAAACTACTCTGTGCCACCATCACTGCAGAAAATGGAGTGAGGGAAGAAGAAAGAAGAAACAGGAGACAGCGCCCCAAATCCTCCATCTTGCTCCCATCCAATTCCATACTAAAAACCCAAACCTACTGTTTTTTCACCCTGTGATAAGCTAAACTGCTATCTTTCACACTCTTATGGCTTGCAATCCTTTCCACAGTGCAGGAAGCCTTTCCCATGGACTGAGATCAAAGCCAATGTCCCCCTGGGCTATGTGCCAGGGTCCCAGACCCCCCTGTCCAGGTCTCTGACCCTCCAGGGCAGCCAAAGGAATGCCCTGGACTCCAACAACCGTCAGTATAGGGAGCAGCCCCAGTCAAAACTAAGCAGATTCCCAGACAGCACTATCTCATGTACCATAGCTTGAGCTCAGGTTAAAGCTGGGCACAACAGTGTTTATAAAATTACAGTCCGCTGGTCACATAGGAGGCAGTGGCCCCTGCTCCAAAACTAGCCTGCCTTTGCTAGCAGGTTTCCAAACAGCATCCAGCACAGAACAGTCTATGGGTCAGCAGTTTGCTCCCTCGAGAGGCATCCTTGCAATTCATCACACTGTATTTTTGGACAGCTTTTCCTGTCTCCAAACAGTCAAGTGATTCAACCACATGTCTTCTGAGGATAAGGAGAGAAATATGCCAAGGGAAAACAAAAGCCACTTATGTTCAGGTCAGCCTGCAGTGTGTGTGGCTGCTAACCAGAAGGTAAATCCTTATGCTGTGCTGTTAAGAGTCCCATTAAAAAATTCATCTTAAACCAGAGTCTTAGTGACCAATCTCATGCTGTCTCATGTAGAGAATCAAAACTCCCAATAAAAATCAAAGAGCCTATTCCAATTCTCCGAGCTGCTCTCCCTATATCCCTGAAATCTACATCCTCTCTTATAAGAATTAGGATTGATAGAGAGATCAGAAAAACCTTAAGGTAGCCACAGAGTAATATGAGTAAAACAAAGTATTTCGCCTTTGCAGAAATAATGGAAGTTTAAAGTAAAAATATTCACTGATTCAGCTATGACAGTCCACATGATGGTTTTCCAGTGTTGTTTATATTAAAAGGCTAACAAATTAATACCTGATAGCTGTCAGCAGACCAAGCATTAGTATAAAAGTTGTGAAGTATACAATTTACGCAGTGGAGCACTCTAAAGGCTTTGAGATTTTAGCTCTGCAAATAGCTGAAAAATGCCCGTGATTTCAAATTTCTTTGAACTAGCTGATGGAGGAGACTAAGTAGATGTGCAGTTTAATCTCCCTTTTTTTAGTATTACATTCTGTAATATTGGCTTACTCAGCTGGTTCTCAGCTGATTTTCCCAAGTTTCTGGAATGGGGAAGGACACCAAAATTTGGAGTTTTCTTATTCTGATTTTTTTTTTTTTTTTTTTTTTTTTTAATCTCCTCAATTTACTTTGTGACCATCTGGCAAAAATTTGGAAGGACAAGGTCTTTGAAAAAAAATAATGTCTACTCCAGCCTGAATATAAGGCTTATATATATCCTTTGTATCTATGTAATGAATGTCTCCAGAGACTCGCAAGGAAACAAAACAGAATAAAACAGAAGTAGCAAGGAGGGGAAGAGACCTTGAGAACTCTGTAAGACCAACATCCTGCTACAAGCAGGGTCAGAAGTGAGATCAGATGTTGTTGCTCAAGGCTCTATCCAGCTAAGGTTTGGATATCTCCAAGAACAGAGGTGGTTTCCCCTCCCTGTGCTGTATGTGCTGGGGAAAAATCCTTATGCTTACCTCCAGCCTCAGTGGCCTGGCTCATCTTTCTGCATGCCAGAACACAGAATGGCCCCAGGGCAGCCATGCCCTTGAGCATACTGACTGGTCTGTTGCCATCTGGGGTCATCTACAAGTGACCAGTATTTGCAATCAGTGTTTTCTAGTTTTCAAAAGCATTTATTGTAACGCCATCAAGACTAAGGAATTTCTTCATAAATGTGAAATGAAAAGGTAAAAAAATAATGAAAACAAAAAGACATGGAAATAAGGAAAAGCAAATCACTCCCTCAAATATGTAATTCAGGACAAACTGCCTGTTGACAACCGCAGCAGTAGACATCTGAAACTTCATGTGTTTTGGACAGAATCTAGGCAAATAACCTTACAAAAAATGCCAAAAACCAAACTAGGAGACCATGCCTCTACCTTAAAAATACATGCAAATAACCTAAAAGCAGCTGGGTGGTGTTGAATTCGTACATGTTGCAGAAATGGCCACAAGAACTTTGTGAAATTTTAGACACTCCCTTCTTGTAGACAAGAAAATCTGCTGCAAGATGGTGTTTCTAGTTTAGATCAAACATTCTTAACAAGCCTTTCTCCCAGTCTGAGAGATGTCATGAGAGGAATTATAAAAGCTAATCAAACTTCAGGAGGGCAAAAAAGCAGAAACACAGACAGGTATGGGCAGAAAAGGATCACTGGAAACCTCACATCCAGCTCCCAAGAGGTAAAATTCTACTATCTTACTTGGCACTCTGCTCCACTGCTTCACTATCCTCAAGGTAAATTATTTTGCCTTTGGGTCTAGACAGAATCTGCTTTACTGCAACTTTTTTTGCTGTTACTTCTGCTGTACCCTGCTGAAAAGACTATGGTTCTGTCTTCTTAATAATCCTCCTTTAGGAGTAGCAGAGAAAATGATAATCACTACCTCTGAACCTCTGGCTCTGTACAGCTCTCATGCAACCTGAGAGATAGAATGTATTCAAGGGAAAACTCAGACCAAAGGCTGGATAGCAATGTGCGACCTTGGTTCCAAATACCGATCTACATTCCTGCTTAGTACCAACCTTTCAGAGGGATAGAGAAAATTCCTGTATGTCAAAACAATGCTGTTCCTTGCTGTGAACAAGGAACTTCCTCAATCTCCTGTCACAGATCCCACTCTGCCTGAGAGGCAGCAGTAAGCAGGGAGAGCTCAGTGCTGGGGCAGAGCAGGGTATATTGCTTTTGACTTCAGAAAGGGTTTGTTCCTGGGGCAGGATTGCAGCATGTGGTATTTGCTATTGCTGTTATCTGTTGTTGCCGTATATCTTTGTCAGCCAAACAAGGCTCAGCGACTCTGATTTTCAAGTAGCGAGAATGACAGAAATTCATACTTTTGCATGCATTTTACACAGCCTTTGAATTTTCCTCAAAGTCTCAAGCAGAAGCAACATCTAAAGATCTATCTGCTGTTATTTGTCAGCAGCAGAATGTCCAAGACCTTGGACATATTGCTTCTGCAATGTGCTATCCCTCCTATGCCATAACCACCTGGAAGGATCTCCCATCCATCACTGTTAGCCCCAGGCATGGAATCAAATAGCTTTTTAAAGCTTTAACTTTGCAGATGTGCACTCAGTCTCTCTGATGTCTGCGTAAGGCCATCTCCTATTCAGAAATGACAACTCCAAGGGATGGAGGAGGCAGCTCTCATGAAGAAACTTGGCACTGTGGGCATGGAATTTCTATATTGACATCAAGGAAATTGAAGAGATTTCCAAATTGCAGATGACTTTAACACAAGCTTGACGCCCATCTTTCTGCTCCCTCAATCAGCGGGAAAGGGGTCAGCTGAATGCAAGATTTTTACAAGCATAGTCAGCAATCTGCTAACGAGCCCAACTCCTGCCTACATGCATACTGCCAGACTGGTATTTTAAATTTTCCTTGGTAAAAATATCATCTTTCAAATCCTGCAGACTCCTTCAGCTCTTTTGCTACAGGAGCTTGGTTAATGAATTCTCTATGGACTTGTAAACCTTTCTGCACCTCATTACTTGCTGCTTCTGCATAGAAGTCTGCTTGGAGCTTCATTAACAAAGATTATCATTGTGAACCATGACTAATTTGTCCCCAAACATTTCCAGCTCTCATGGTCGTGTCTAGGTTTAAAAATAAATGCCAGCTGTCCCTCTTTGCTAGCACTTGTGTGAAGTACAGTGGCAGCCTGATAAGATTATTGCCGGACTGATCACATGGTTTGTGTCAGAGGTTCCAGAAGGGACTTTATTTTGCTTTACGCATTAGAGAAGAATTTCTTGAAAGCTTTACAGGAAATAGAAAATAAAAAGCTCTTCCTTATGCTGCCATGCTGTCATGCTGGCAGAAATTAACTTCATAAATTTGTAAAAATGGAGGGACCAAAAAGTAAACAACTATTGATCCACTTGAAACAAGACAGAAGAAGCTCTGATTTGTCGGAGCTTGCAATAGTAATTCTTAAGTTTCAGTTTGCAGTTGCTATTATCCAAACCAATTGAGAAAAGGAAAACAAAGCTCCCCACCTGCAATGCCTCACTTTGGGCTTTGTTTTTTGCTGTTGTTATTTAAAAGTGCCACCTACATAACTGCATACCAAAAGTCAGACAAAGCAGATTTTACAGTGTCATTTTAGGCACCGTTCTTCACTGCCTGAAATTCAAGGACCTATAAGTTTGGGTAGAAGGGTGATGTCTTAAGTTTCAGCTTTTATATTTTTCAGATGCTGTACTCACTAGTGTATAACTCTGAACTCCATATAGAGTGTTAATAATCTCTCTCCACTGTTCGGTCAGACAAAACCATCCTTCCAGGCCTGAGAACCAAGGTCACCATCACAGCCTCAGGCCCTGAAAAGTATCAACAAAAGTGAACCGAGGGGGTACAAACTGTGGGAACATGACTTCATTACCTGAAGCTGTATTTGGACAATTGACCTCCAATATGCAAATAGACCAAACCTTAATCTGTCTGAAAAACTTGTGACCACCATCCATCTTGGGTACAGCCTCTGCAAGGCTTTTGCACTGCCCAAGGTGTATTTATTAATGGCCTTTAATAAATACCTACTTTACTGTTTTAGCTCTGTCTAGCTTCTGTTCTGCGTACCCAGTCCAAGTCATCAAGGGGTGCCCCACACTGTCTGCAATAGCCCAACTAATAGTAACTGAGTTATTCCTTCTTAAGGTAACTGTGACCAGGCAGATGCATACTAACAGGAAATACAATCTCTGTTTTAAGATGCTCGTGAGCACATGCTCCTAGTAAGCCTTGAGAAAAGCCTCTATTGCTTACAAAGGTCTTCATATTCAGCTGACAACTGTGAAGAGAAGCAGTATTCCTTACTGACACCTATGGGAAGGGACACTTCCACTCCTGAAGTGGGTGGTATGGTGCAGCAGTATGAAATCAAGCCTGGCATTAACTTGTAGTAACTCAGGAGGAACAACCTTGGGAAAGAAGCTTGGACTCTAAAAGAGGAAACAATGAAAACATTGTGGTTTTGTTTTTGGAAAACAACCTCTGAATGTGTTTGGTTATCCTAAAAGAACATGAAGTCACTGGGCATGGTTATAATTCATTGTCCTCCTGCACTTGTGATTAAAAAAAAAAGAATCTATTATAACTCTCATGCTGACCCAAGCCTGACTAGGTATTTGCGTTTTCCCACTGCAGCCAAGGTAAAAGTGGAGATCAGGGAACAATGCCCCTAAAAATATAGATCTTATGCAGTGGATGGTTTTATTGTTTTTCAAATATTTCAGTGATTTCAGAGCCTCAGACAAAAAAACAAATTGCATTTACTGAGCATTGCTATTGTTTTTTTGTTTTGGTGGGGTTTTCTTTTAGGCAATGTTGATACTTTGCACTGCAATTTCAGACAGCTGATTTCCTGACTTGACCACAGAAGCATGGCTATATGAATTGGCATGACTGAAACAGATTCAGAAAGGCTTCTGTAAAGAACGATAAGACTGGGAAAAAGTATTTGCTGTCTCTTTGGAGAACTGATTCATGGTTTCTCTCTCTCCATCCTTATCTGCCATCTTCTGTTTTTCACTGATGTCAAAATGACCATGTGGATTCACTGACAGCCTTGGTGTGTGCAGGGCTCACTGCAAGAAACTTGAACACCTGTGTCAATAATCTGTGATGCTTAATCTGAACTTCCTGATGTTTACTGAGGTAGTTTTCCCAATTGTAAACGTGACAAAACAAGTTTTCTTGTTTTATGTAACTATTTCAATACAAACTATAAAAAGAAATCTAAATTCTTCTCCTGAAGATTTCCTCTGGGATGGCCACTGGAAGACTTTCACCCTTCCAATGTAACCTCCATACATTTTCAAGCTGCAAGCACCCTGTTTCTCCAGTTCCTTTCTTACAAACCCCGAGTACCACTTGTCACCCTCCATCTCCTATGCAACCTTAGTGCTTCCCCAATATCTGCCCAAGCAAACCTTGCCACCCACCAAGTGGGTTCTGTTATCAGATAATAGACATGTAGCTCTGTAACATAAACAAAAACTCACAAGTTTTGAGGGGCTCTCAGACTGCTTCTATTCTCTCTTAAATAGCTCTTCATTAAGTGTAGCCTTGCCCATGAGACTAGATGCCACCGAAGGTAAAGGATGAGTCTGACTTTCTTGGCTTGGTTGGGTAGTTTTGCTTTTATCCTTATGTCCTGCTCAGCCTCGAGACCCTATCCGATGAAAAGCCTAAGCCACAGAGCTCTGGCCCCTCCCGCGCAGTGGTTTTTTCCCCCGGGGGCAGGGCCCAGAGGCGAGACCCCAGAGGCTTCGCCCAATCAGTGTTCAGTAGGAGTAGGTTACATGCGCAGCTGGGCAGGGACAGATATTACAGAAAATAAATCTAATTAATGCACTACAACAATTAAGTTTTCCTAGCCCTTTTTTTCCACTTTCATTTGATTGTTTCTTTTGTTCATTTTCTCTGGGCCTTTCTGCCACAGTGCTGGAGGCTGTTGCTGCAAGTGAAGATGATGCTCAAGCACGTGCAAATGATGAGCTGGCTTAGAACTCTGCACTTGATACAATTACAAAGTTTTCTCCACTTTATGATATTACTCCCTTTTCATATAAAAATAATCAAAGGAATTTTTTTATTTTTCAGATCACTTCTTTCCAGCTCTCTTTCTCTGTGTCAGATCTCTTCTCTGTACTTCTTCCTCTGAGATATTTTCTTTTCTGTGAGAGCATCTGGAAGGACTTGTTTTCCTTTTAGACCTTAGCATTTAGACTCTGGGTGTTCTCAGAGACTGGCAGGCATCTCAGGGTGAGATATCACCAGAGAAAGACCAGTTCCTTCAGTCAAAGTGTGCTCAAAGGCTTTGCATCTCTGGCCGGCACATGAGGCATGGGGCTTCCACCTTGGTATAGAGCGGCGGAGTGTTTTCATGCACCTGCACCACACTGGAGGCTTGGGAGGGACTTGAGCATCTCTTGAAACAGCAGTCTGGAGGCAGGACAAGTGGAGTCTCTTAGCTTTCACTGTGAAAATGGGCATTGATGCAGGCAGAGAGGCTCTGTGTCTGTGCACATGCCCTAGGAACCACATTACATACATATATGCATATAAAAACAATAATAAATGACATGAAAGCAGGCAGTCAGAATGAGCCATGAAAACCAGCTCTTCTTGAAGCCAAGGCAGACTCTGCCTTTATTATAGGTGTAAGCAGGATCAGTGGATCTTAAAAGCAGGCCAGTAAGCACCAAAATCACATCTGCCATTCATTCTGCTTTCACTGGCATGGTAGGATTGAAACACTGTTTTGGTCTTTGTGGCAAAAAGGAAGTGGTTTTACTCTGAATATTTTCCAGTTTTACTACTTACTACTCCTACAGTTTTACCCAGCCAAGCCTTACTTGTTAATCGAAGTTTTTACTAGCTTCCACATGATTCTTGTTAAGTAGGTCAAAATCATAAAAATCTTCAGTCTTCATCTTTCTTTCTTTCTTTCCTTTCTTTCTTTCTTCCTTTCTTTTTTTGCTCTTTTTTTCCTACTTCTTGATGGCTATAAGAGAATAAACAGACTTCTGCTTGCTGTATTAATGCAATATCACTACCCAAATTGTGGTCACTAGACCCTTCCCCCATCATACTTCACAGTCATCAGTTTTGTTTTCTCTCCTCCTTTGCATGTTATTCTTTAAGAGCAAAAGACTATGAGTGACTCATCTTAACCCCATCTTAACCAGTCTCAGAAACTTGTCTTTCCTTGCTCAGCATACCAGATCATACTGTACACTGACTTATGGAAGTGATACTGATACAAAGGTTCAGCTGTGCCCTACAAAGGGCAGCTATGCCCTTCTGTGAACTGGAAAGGAATCTTGGAGCAAAAGGATGCCATGGGCAGGGAAATTCAAAGTCACACGGACATTTCTGAAATGAAATGGCATTTGTTTCATGACTTTGCCACTCATTCCTGCTTTATGTCCCTAGCTGCAGTCCCAAATCACCACATAAAAAATGATGAATTGGGAAGTATTTAACTTTGTCCTATGGCATAATTCTTCTCCCATTCCACAGAGATTTGAGCTTGTAAATTGCATTAAAACACCTATGCAGAAGAGCACTTTTTTTTCTTCTTTTTGGAGGGAGTGTGTGTGTTTGCTTTTTTTACCTAATAAAAATTGCTAGCTGTTCACAGGATTCCTTTGTCACCTGATCTGTGTTTTTTTCTGCACATCCCCACCAGGGCAATCACAGGCTGCTTGGACCCTCCAGCTCCTGTGGCACACACTGACACCACTGACTCTGGTAATTGCAGTTGAGCTGAAAGGTATGCGCTGGGGGCAAACCACAAAAGCTCAGATTTTGTAAGTCATTACATTCCATCACCTTTCCCTTGCAGCCAATCCTAGAACCTGCTGGAAGGTTATTTGCTCCTTTTCACCCAACCTAGTGATGAGCTGCAGGATACCTCAGACATGTCATGTCTGTACCCGGACACTGAGTCAGGTACATTGCGACACAGAAAGATTAAAAACTCAGCTGTCCCCATTGCCTAGATTCATCTGCACGACAGCTCTAAGTTGATCCCAAGCTGCAGCTGAATGCAGGGGCTTCAGGGAGACATCACCCCTCCACACTTCCTGCCCATAGGTCCTACTACCTCCCCAGATACCTCTGGTGGTCATGTGCTGTGCTACAATGCAGAAAACTACCCACCTGTAGCTTAGTGTCCTCCAGGGATACTTATCAAGAAGAAATCAAACAGCTTCTCTTACAAGACCAGCTCTGGGGGAGGGATGCCTGTTTAGAAACATTCAGAAGCTTGCTTTTTCTTGGAAAACTTTTATTTGTTTAGACAATCACCTTCTCACTTTTATTCTGGTGGTCTTAACTATTCCCCTGCCTTTCAAACAAAGCATTTTGAGTCACAAAGAGGGAATACACCCTCTTTCACTCTCTCTGTTTTGGGCCAATCTGACAGATGACATGCATTAAAAATTTCAGTGATTTCAGGGAATATGGGATGGTCTGGGACTTCTCCCATATTGGGCATTTTGAAACCCAGGACACAGAATGATATATGGTTTGGGAACAATTTTTTACAGGTCAGTCACAAGAGCGATGCATGCACAGTGAGTCACCTGCATGAGTTTCTCCCTGGGACAAGCAAGGATAAAGAAATGCAGATAGAAGAAAAGCCCTGGAAGTGAGCTTGCTGTGCTGGTAGCAAACTAAACTGCCAACATATACTGCCAGTGCTCCCTAGTATCTGTCACCTATCATCCTTTACTAGGAGTCTCAGTGTCAACTTGTGCCAATGATACTGAACAACGGCCGCTGACTTCTGCTGTAACTATCCTTAAACCCATAATCTTCGCCACTGAAACCGCATGCATGGTGTTTGAACAGCCCCACTACCACTTAATTAACAGCCTGGGACAATTCTGACTTAAGTTGTAATTTTGCCCTCCTTCCAGTTCTTGATTTCTGAAAGGCTCAAGCAACAGAGCCCAGGTAGCAGCAGGACAGGAGTCTCCCTGCCTTCATAATAAATAGCAAGATGATTCAGTGAAGCTTGTTTTGCCTTGATAATCTGCCTAGTGGTTGAGCTACTCTGTGAATGCTGTTGACCTGGTTTGGAAGGACAGGTGTCTGCTAAGGAAGGCAAAAGCCTCCCTTGAAATGGAAAAATGTAAACCCCCTTACTCAGAATTATAGTTTTGAAATTAAGGGGCCCTCAGGCAAAGATATAGGAATAACAGTTCCTTACTAGGAAAATTGAAATAAAAATTATAGTAATACAGAAAAAAAAAAAAAAAAAAAAAAAAAAAAAAAAAAAAAAAAACCACCAAACCTGACAGAGTCAGAATACAACCTGACACCCTACTGGTCAGGGTGTGGTAGCAGTCCAGTTGAGTCTTCCTGCAGTGACAGATGTGGTTCTGTTGGAACAGAGATGATGCTGTAGAAGGGTATCATTTTCCTCTGAAGGTCCAGTGGGGGTGAGATGAGACCAGTCCTCTGGGAATCCAGTGGAAACAGGCTTCCCTGGTGTTCTGCCTCTCAGATTTTATTCAGGTAGGAATGCTGGGCTCCTCCCTCTGGGCGGAGCATCTCACAATGGGATGATGTAGTTTTATCAGTCAATGCAGCAAGACTCAATGTCCCATTAAAAAAAGGTATTACACTTCCCCCCACCCCTTCCCCCCCCCCCCCCCCCCCCCCCCCCCCCCCAATCCAGAGTTATGAGGAATGTGTCATGGAAAAGGTAAAGAACATTGTCCCACCTGGTTTTAACAGCTGGTAATAGAATATATACGTTTGGTTACATCTGGCATTACAACCTAAGACAGCTGTGATGACTAATACAGGCTAAACACTTTGTCCAATAGAAAATGCTTGAGGAAGAAGGAAACGAATAAAGTGTATGTTTCAATGGAAAAGGTAAGAACTGATGTTATTGGGACAATAGCCCCTTGGTCAAATGCAGTCAACACTGTCAAAATATGTTCAAAATAAGAGTCATCAATGGATCTTTACCATTGTATTCATTCAATGATGGAGAGGAAAAAGAAAACTCTTCTCTTTTTCTTTCCCTTTCTCCTCATGAGACACTAACAGAATTATTTTCTTTTTCATGCTCTTATGTGCACGTTTAATCACTGCTGTGAACCTCCTGCTGAGCTTAGAGCCATTAGCAACACACATACCCCACCCTACTCTTCATTTACGTTTTAAGAAAATCTGGGGTTTTTTAACATCTGACTGTAATAAAACAACATACGTGATATTTCCCCCTGGGCTGGACTTCTTCCTAGTCCACTTAAGAAAACTGTGACGAGCTGTTGAGATACCTAGCCTGAGGACCCAGACTTCAGGTCTTCATCAGAAAAAGATACCCAGTTTTGCCTTGACAGAGAGATCTTCAAGGTCTTCTGGCTTTTAGAGAGGAAAGAATAGAATTAGTGCATGAATCAATCCTGACTCTAATTACTGTTGATACAGCCTAAGAAGATTAAAATAGTCTATCTTCAGTATGATTCTCAATCAATTCCTTCCACCTCCTCAGCATTACTCAGGAGTTTCTTTTTTGCTAAAAATTGTTCCAGCCCTCAAGGTCTTTCCATTATATATTATGAATGGAAAGAACCTACATCAGACACTGAAAGTAGTTAATTCCTTAAATAGTCAAAGTTTCTTTAATACAATTTGGAAAATTGTCTCCTTTTGAAAAACCTGATCCAAGACACAGACAAAAGGTGCTGAATTACAAACATATAAATATTGATCTTTGTGTCAGTGTGCAATCAGTGGTTTGTGCAAAAGAAATATACAAAGGCACATATACATTCGGGTTCCATAATGCCACTTCTTTTGCTTTTGTTCTGTAGTGTAGCAACTGGGGAACTACCAGGGGTTTACCATCTGTGCACAATACTGTTGCAAGAGGCTGATAACTAGCCTCTTGAGAGGCTAGTTATCGGCCTCCCTCATTAGTTTGTGAGAGAAGATTAGCTGACAAAAACTGAAAGTAAGTGTATTCTGGGCTTTCCCCAGAGATGTAGTCTCTACCTTCTTTGTTTCTTTCATTCACTTCCTTTTTCTCAATAGAAATAAAATATCTTCCAGACGGAGGGTCTTACCCACTGCCTTGCCATTATTTCTGGGCACCAGAGGATGCATAGGTGTTTTGTGGATTTGGGCTCCTTCCACGTGCTTCAGTGGTTTTGATTTCTGTGCTCTGATTTTGGCCTATGCACACCTGAGATGATGTTACCTTGGCAGTGCAGCAGCCCTGTGGCAAGGATAATGGGGGCTCTGCAGTCGGGTGTTAACTTGACCTCTCCTCTGGCCAGATTAGATCAAATCTGCCGTGTGTAAATGGAAACGTGAAACTGCTGAACATTGTGACTGCAGCACGGCTGCTGTCACAATCCATCCTTCAAACAGGAAAAACAGAGTGGTCATAGCTCTGAGGTACACAGCTTGGCTGACCATGTATGGGTCACATCTAAATTTTGTTGGGTTTTTTATCTGTTTTACATCTGATGAATAACATGGTGATAAGTCACAGAGCACAAAACACACTCGCTGAGATCAACTTGGTGGTTCTTCTTGCCCTTAGGGATGAATATATCACTTGTGGATGGGTTTGCAGAACTGGAAGCCACCCTTCCAGGCAGTGAATCCCTGCACAGCCTATCTGCATTCCCCTCTAAGACCTGTCCAAGTCTCCTCTAGCTGCTGTCTTCAGAGAATGTATACATAGTATAAAGCCAAACTGGTAATTTCTGATGCTGGTTAGAATTGCAGAAAACACAGGACTTTTACGGCCTTCCCAAGTGCATGTAGTGCAAGTCGAGGTCCAGTCCATGCTTTGGCTTTCCCTTCCCAAAAACAGGGCAAGACAACCTCTTATCTTCATCCAGATGGGCAGGTGCTTATAGTTTTAACAGGATTCATGGCCTGTGGTAATCCAGGTAGTGCAGCTAATCCAGGCAAACCTTGGGTTGCAGTCAGTTTTTTCAGCCTTTTCATCTCACAACAAATCCCAGTGTGTCTTGAGTGTCGTGTGACCTGCACAGGTGGAAAGTCCAAATGGTGTGAGAGCAGCAAACTTGAGATGGTAGTCCGTATTCAGAGGGGGACTTGTTAGTGTGATAGATATTTTGAGATAAATTAATGTTCTATGTGATATAAACTATAAACTGTATTACAGGCAGAGGGTTTCCACCAAGTCATGAAAGCTCTCCTGTTTGCCAAAACTGATTTACAACCACAGAGACTCCAGACAACAGCAGGGTGAAGCCCAAATTAGCAACCAAAAAGAATGGCCAAGCAGGAGATGTCCCACCCATCGAGGAAGAGCCACCTGCCTCCTCTGGTGATTAACACAGGATACCAATCTAGAAGAAGAAGACCCAGAGATGTCGCTATCAGCATCCCAATGCCGACTTCTCGGAACTCCATTCAGGCATCCGACTCTCCCAGGAAGGAGCATTCAGGACCAAGCGGCCAGAGGAAGAAAACACATGAATATGTGTTGCAGATACGAACTAACAATAAAACTGCCTCAGGGGAGAAAAGCTGTATAAAACCTGCCCACTGGATCTAGGCAATCGTGAACGGGGGAGAGCTGGTTCATTCGGGACCATCTCTACGTTCACCCAACTTTGATAATCCGGGATCAAAGTTGTCTTTTTTATTGTGGCTATTTCAGACTCTTATTATTTTTCAAATAGCAAAATAAAATTACTTTATATTAAATTGGCTACTGATTTGTCCATAACATTAATAACACCTCTGATGAGGGTGATAGGGTCATATGGAGTTCTCTGGTCACTGCTAAGTGTCCCATGGGGTCTGACACCTCCTCTCATGTTTGGCCAAACTATGATTTAGTCAGTGCAGATCAGTATTGCCCCATGAATCCAGAGGAGATAAATGACCTGAGTCAGCAGTGTTATAGGCAAATCAATAGCCAATTTAATATAAAGTAATTTTATTTTGCCATTTTAAAAATAATAAGAGTCTGAAATAGCCACAGTAAAAGAGACAACTTCGATCCCGGGTTATCAAAGTTGGGTGAACGTAGAGACGGTCCGGAATGAACCAGCTCTCCCCCGTTCACGATTGCCTAGATCCAGTGGGCAGGTTTTATACAGCTTTTCTCCCCTGAGGCAGTTTTATTGTTAGTTTGTATCTGCAACACATATTCATGTGTTTTCTTCCTCTGGCCGCTTGGTCCTGAATGCTCCTTCCTGGGAGAGTCGGATGCCTGAATGGAGTTCCGAGAAGTCGGCATTGGGATGCTGATAGCGACATCTCTGGGTCTTCTTCTTCTAGATTGGTATCCTGTGTTAATCACCAGAGGAGGCAGGTGGCTCTTCCTCGATGGGTGGGACATCTCCTGCTTGGCCATTCTTTTTGGTTGCTAATTTGGGCTTCGCCCTGCTATTGTTTGGAATCTCTACGGTTGCAAATCAGTTTTGGCAAACAGGAGAGCTTTCATGACTTGGTGGAAACCCTCTGCTTGTAATACAGTTTACAGTTTATAACACATAGAACACGGATTTATCTCAAAATACCCATCACAGCAGGATGGTCAGGTTTGGAGGAGAGGATCTTGTGCTTTCCCTGTAAACCAAAGGATTGTCCAGCGGTGGATCAACTCCCAGAAGACATGTGAGCAGCCAGGGCCCCCGAATCCCAGGGCCCCTTTCATGTTTCAACCTTTGCTCCATTACCTTTCCACTTGGTAGATGCACACACCGCTGCACAAGGTGAATGTATGTTACATGACACGTTCCAGCACAGAGGTTTCTTTGAAAAAGGCAGATCAAAGCATCACATGGCAATTCAGATTGAGAGATCTCCATAGCAGAGATGTACTGTTCCTCCTGTCCTTGATATCTGAGCATAAACAGTTTTCAGTGTGACCCTGGAGGTATCTTATTCCCAGGAGCACTGAAACCCAGTGTCACATAAATACTTTTTGTGTAGTCTGTGCTAAACCAGAGCTGGATTGCACACAGGCATTCCTCACTGGAGATTTTCTGCTGTCATCTGTCAGATGCCCTTGTTCCCCAAAGACTTACCAACAGCTGCCCTTGGTCGTGCTGTCAGAGTGGATCTGGATTTTCCAGAGTCTTGTCCACTTTCAGACATAACCTGATGAGTTTCATACTGTAATATATGTCCTAAAGTTAATTCGTGTTGAACAATAAAGAATGTAATTGAATATATCTTGTAACAAGATTTTAGTTGAAAGAGAGTTTAAATTCTATAAACCAAAAAGTGTGTACAGGGTTAACCGGGACGACAGCTGCACAGGGGAGACACGATTGCTGCCGGGAACCTTGCAAAGGCAACACAAAAGGACGGAAAAGGGAGATGGGTCCTCTGATGATCCCCTGATTGTATCAGATCACCATCTTATCTTTTCCGGCCCGATGTTGCCATCTCCAAAAACTTCTCCGGACACGGCCATCAGGACATTGTTCTGCCTTCGAGAAACTATTCACCAGACCCTGGACACAGACATGAATATCTAATGAAGCTACCTCAAAGCACGAGTCTCACGGTCTCAGCTGGTCCCCAGCGAGAGACTGTATAAAAATCCGAGGCTTGGAGACCCAAATTGTGAACTTGGGGGGTGACAGACTGACAGAGTGTGTTACCGTGTTCACCCAGTGCAGAAGCCCCGGGGTTCGACGCTGTCCTTTTAATTGTGGCTATTGGAGACTGTTATTTTGTCTCAAAATAAAATTCTAAATTTTGATTTATCGAATTTGGTGAATCGTATTTATTACAATACCATGCTTAAAGTAGCGACACAGCAAAGGACTGACAGGAGCCAGGCCCATGTCAGGCCTGTGCTCACTGAGCAGCAGTCAGAATAATGAATTTAATTGTTGCTATTTACTTGCTTTTTCCCTGTTAAAAATTTTAGGAGCAGATGAATTATCTGGACTTCCAGACATGTCCATGGCCAGTCCCTTAGGCTCTTACAAGTGCTCTTGTGAATGCTACAGGAAACAGGAAGTAAAATGTGCATTTGAAACTATCCAAAAGAAAAGAGGAACATCTCCAAGGTGGTTCACAAGTCTGGTTCACCCCTTCCCCAGCTGGCTCTATTGTTTCCAGGAAAATTAGGCTTGCTAGCCTCCTTGGGTCACTTGTAATTGCTGCCCTGTTACAACTGCCTGTGGCAGTAGCCACATCCGAAAATGAGTTTCCCAGCCTGGCAGAGAGGACCTCAGTGTTGAGACCCGTCTTGACCTAGGCTGGGTGGGAATCACTGATCTGGAGATGACAGGCCCATTCCCAGTTCTCTGAGCAGTGTGTCCCCTTCCAGTCTCATAATCACCCAGCTCTGAGCTGCCTCCTTGGAGTGCAGCTCCGTGGGAGTAAGAGGCCTGTTTACTCAACACTTCACGCTTGCCTTCCTGCATCACTATCTTTCAGCAATCAGCCACCTGTAGATACAATGGGGAAGAAAACCCCAGACCTTTTTTTTTCATCACATTTGGGGTTATTTCTGAATTTTTCAATAGTTTGGAGTTCTAATAGTTCAAGAGGATCACTAAGTTACTTGCACATTAATGCAGCTCTCATAAACTCTATTGTCTTTTGTAAGCTTCAAAACCTGAAATATTTAGTGTTATAAGAAAAAAGAAAAATAACTGCAACTAACGTCTGAGGGCCAGATTGTCCTACTTTTGTTTAAACTGTTCAGGCTTGCTAGTTGGCAAGATAAACGGAACCCACAAGCTGCATTCCTGAAACTTTCACAAACACTTGCTGTATTTGATGGGTCACTGTCACTACCCATCATCCAAGCTTCAAAATTACAAGCACATGAACCTAGAAGCAGCACACTTCCAGGGTAATTGGGTGGGAAAAGATTGCAAACGAAACCCTGGGTGCTGAACCACTTTTCTCTGCTGGTGGAAGGTACTTGCTCTACCTGCAAGCATCTAAGTGAAATGTGTCTGTGTCCCTGGTATTAGTGGGTTGGTAGAGGAAGCAGGCAGGACACCTCCCTGTTGTGATCATTGGGCAGAAAGCCGTTGAGAAACAGAGAAGCAGTAAGAAAGCAACTAAAAGAAGTATCTGAGTGTGAGAAGTCATCAGGGAAGAAACAAGCGAAGCAAAGCAGTGACTGGAAAACTGGCGCCAGCACATTCTGGTGTTCACATCCTAGGTCAGGCTAGTGCATCTGTTGCAAATGTTGGCTTTCAACTGCAAAATGAAAGACATGTTTATTGGCAGGTTTATATAAAAGAGCACTCATGGCAATGGCAGCTGGCTTAGTAGAGCAATTTATGGGAATGATGTTGAGCCTGTGGTTAGCTGTTTTGCTGAAGAGAGAACAGTCCTAACCTCTTTTGCTGCACAGAGATAGCTGTTTCTTCTGATGAGGTCTCAGCCACAGCAGCGTAGCCAATTTGGAGATGACTGTTTTGTCCCTTCCTGTGATACACATTAATTCTGTGGCTAAAGTGTGGACTTCCTTCTCTCTGCTGGGCCAGCAGCTGCAACAAGATACACATCTGCTATCTGCAACACAGATATCACAAGCATTAGCAGCTGTAAGTGTGAAAGAGCATTCAAAATAAATCAAGGACCAAAAATTCTCTCAGTCATCACTCTGTTTTCCTCAGCTTAACATAAATTGGCATAAAGTATTTCAAAAACTGTGTAAGGTAATCTGTTTACATAGGCAAAGTTTAGAATGGGCGGGATGTGGAGTTCCCCTGAATTTGCATGCAACAGACAAAAGAAGAAGTCCTGCTGAAAACCTGATTTGATTAAAATGGTTCAGGGGGAAAAGATTAATCTTATTTTTGTTTTTCAGCACTGATGATGAAAATTGCTGTCTACAGTTTACAAGGTCTGGATTTATACAGCTGTTGTTAAAGCTGTTCTGAAAGTGACATACAAAATACCATTGCCATTTTATACCTATCTCCGGCAAAAGGCAAGCTGTGGGACTTTTTTCACAGAGCTGGGGTCCACCTGAAACTGAGCTGTCTGAAGTGAGTCTAACCAATAGCAAAGTCATTGCCCTTCACAGATTTTGGTCTTTGACTGACCCCTGCGTTGCAGGAGGATACCCTGGTGGATTGCAGGGACAGGGAAAAGGTGTGCTCTGTGAGAAAAGTGTGCAGAAGGCAGAGGAAGGATGGCTGCTTTGCTGAAGGTAGGCACGGGCACCAGGGATGTGTCAGGCAGACAAAGGGGCCATTTGGAGCAAGTGTGCCCAGGGACTGAACCAGGTAGGTGCATGTGCCCCCACCACAGGCATCCATGCTTGCTGGGCACCTCCTCAAGGATATGGCACAAGGTTTTCAGCTGTATTTGTTCTTTTGGTTCCCTACAGCACTTTGCTTACAGGCAAGAAAGAGCAATAGGGATGTCTACTGCATCTCTGCTGGAGAGAGTGAAAGCAGCTGTGCTGCATAAATGCTTGAGCTGAAGAGATGCTGGAGAGACAGAGGACTTGTCTCTCCTGGAAGCCTTGGGGGCTTTGGCTGTGTGCTGCACAGAACCTCTGGGGTCAGACTGGCATAATTTTGCGTGTGTCATATTTGCTCTCCTGTTCTGGTAGCCACTGAACATTTGATAGGGATAACTGCATTGAGCTCTGAAGACTTACCACCTCTGTTTCACACAATAGAGCTTGGACTGGTGTCCTCAGAAGGAAAATTAAAACATGTGGGCTAGTCCAGGCCCTGTGGCAGACAGTGTAACCCACATTGCTGGTGACCAGGAGACCTGTGTGCTCTGAGATGCTGCATCCCCTCTTCCACGTCTGTCACCTGAAAACTGTTCTCTTTATTGTCTTGGTCCCAGGAGCATCACTGAGGGGCAAAACAGGAGTGCCATGGTGATGTCTGCCCAGAGGCAGTACAAAGGGACCAGAGGGACCTGGCATTGCTTCTACCACACCTTCCCCCTTTTTCATCCTTCCCAGGTTGGCAAATTCAGACTTCCACCCTACCCAGACCCTGTTTGCTGTTGTGTCCATCCAGGAAGTGATACTCATGGAAAAGAAGTGATGGGGAAGAAACCAGGGAACTCCAGAAAACACTGAAATATGAACATTAAATAGGTAAAGTAATCCTGAAGGTTCTTGCCCATTTTCTCCTAAGCCTTCTTATTCTTTCAACTTCCCTCCTCACCAGGATAAATCAGTTGTTTTATGCTTGTATTTATGAAGAGAAAGCCTGATCTTTGCCTCCCAACCCAGTTTTCAAGCACAACATAATTTAAAAATAAAAAAACCCAAACCTCTTGTGCTTATTCTGGAACTCATGCTTGTGAAAGGAGGTGTGTGTGGGAAGCAAGCAAAGCAAATAAGTACACAAACAGAAAGAGGAGGAGACAGGGAAATATGTGCTAATCTCTGTGGTATATCCTCTTGGTTCACTCACAGTTCTTTGCTTTTTTCTTTTTCTGTCCCTTACAATTTCAAAAATCTCTTCACAATTATGTATTGGGACTCATTCAAGAAAAGGGGCTTTGTACAAACCAGTAAACCATTTTGGAAAGATCAGGTCTTTCCTGTCAACAAAATAATTCACATTTCTTGGCCTAGCAAAATCTCAAACTTTAGGCCTTACAATCTGTTTTGTACTGCATGCCTTACAATTACGAAGTTAAAATCTGGCTCATAACAATACTGAGAAAAAACCATACAAGTAGGAAAATTAGAAATATTACAGGCAGAAACATTTGCTTGCCTGAGTTATTGCCAACAATCTAGGTCATTGACTTCTAAATATTTAGGCCTGTTTAGACTGATTGCTACAGAACATGTGTGCTTTAAAAGATGAGAGGACATTAGCTACCCCAAAGATTTTCCGCTGCAATCAGAATCCTGGTGCAAGCTAACATCTAACCAAATAAGGCTGGAAAATGGCAATGTTGCTAAGCTTGTAAGCCTCTCCATCTTTTTGTCACAATTTCAGTTTCCTTTGAGTCATGCCCACAACTTACATGAAGCATCTACCTGTTTGTGAATCACAGCATAAAAATATATAACCAAGAAGAGGAATTACTGACAAACCACATCCACCAGGTTTGTCATAGAGAATTGTCTGTTCTTCTAAGGGCAGCCTAGCAGAGGCCTTTAAATCCCTGTAGATACACCAGAACTGTTTGACCCTTCTGCAAGATATCCCTGTTCATTTGGCCATGCCTGCCACGCACAGCACACTGGGCTGAGGGGATGGGGTTGGCAGCAGACAGGCACAACCAGTGGCATCATGAGAGCGTCATGCCAGCTCACCCAGAACTCACTGCTTGCTGGCTCTCCACCCCAACATACCATCCTTCTGGGGCTTGCTTTTCAAAACACCAGCCGTGGTCCCTCTACAGCCTGAATGCTGTGCCATGTAAAAGCCCTGGAGGGATGTGGCATTGCTCCTGCACATTTGTGAAACTGCTACCTTGCTGTTGGGCACTGCCAAAGGCTGCCTAACAACCACCTCGTGGAGGCTCAACCCACAGGGATCTCCACACATGGGACATATCTAATTTTCTAATTTCCTAATTTCCTGCCCTGAGGTGGTGTCTACTTGTCTGCTTACCATATCAGAGTTATTTAAACAAGCCTCCTTGTGCGTTTGAAAATCAAACAGTTTAATTTCATAAGGTTTGCCATTTTATATATAGAATTTATTACCAGTTATTAATGCCTATTTCCCCCCCCCCCGCCTTATATCCCATGCCTCACTTTGGAAAGTTGATGCACACAGTTGAGGCACCCTAGGATTTCAATACCTGGAAATGGTGAATATCACTGATGTGCTGAGTACACACAGCAGATGTGGAGTGGCAGAGCCCAAGGCTGTGCTCCTTGGTGTGAAGTCCCTAGGCTGGCGGCAGCCTAAGGAGTGGTCCAGGTGAAGCAGGTGATGCTGCAGAGCTGTGAATATGCATCTGTGTAAATAACCTCATATAACTCCTTGCTGCCATGATCAAGCCAGGATGATAATTTCAACGTGCTTCCCACAGATCAGTTCCATTCTCATCCTGGATTAGTCAGGTAAATGTCAGGTGGCTTTGAGCCAACTGGGAAAGATCATCCTTCCTCTCTCCCCCTGAACACTTTGTTCTTTCAGCGACACCATCAAGGAGCAAGTGATTGAGCTTTCCCTCTGGAGATATGTCCATTCATCTCATACCTGCTACCCCAAGACAGGCAGCCAACAGCAGAAGTGGTCCAGAAGGAAGGCACTTGCTTGCTCTTTTTTTTTTTTTTTTTTTTTTTTTTTTTTTTTTTTTTACACAATTCTGAACACACTTTCATTGAAATCCTTGTAGAAGTCATCATTTGCCAGTGGAATGTAGCCATGCCCATTTTGTCTTTTCTGAAAAATATAGGCTGGGAAAACTTCCTTTTTTCATGCACGTTAATTGATTGTATGCCAGCCCACCCCTAAAAGCACTGCTGGTAGCAGAGGGGGAAGAAAGGCAAGTGGTTTCCCATATTTCTCTTCTCCAGCTTCACTAAACATGAGGACAAGGGATCTCAAGTTCAACATAGTTAATACTGTGAAATTGCCAGGCGTGCAAGTGCTGCATGCTCTGATGTTATGTCAGCAAACATTGGTATTTCAGGTTGCCTGGGCAGGCATTTTTATTTTAGTAGCTTCTTTAAGGTAAGTTTTAAACATTCTCATGTGTTTGTGTTCATACAGAAAGCAGCTCTGAAAAAGGTTGGTGCTCTGTAGAAGCAGCTAAAAGTTTGTGTTTCTGTGAAATGCCAAGGAAGATTAAAAGGGCAGACTTTGAGCTGTTCATTAAAAAGCCTGATTGTTCTCCTAAACTTTAGCTATCCACTTGACATCTCTTATGTACATGACATTTGTGTATTTTTAAAAAGTCATTGAACAATGACAATAAAAAAAGCTTTGCAAGTAATTGTTTTCTGAACCCATGAGGATTCTCCAAATAACCATATTTACGGTGAGCTGTCAGTGAGCAGCCTGTCCCTGAATCTAAACCTCATCTTGCTTCTGACATCAGAGGAGGAAGATAAAATGTGTTGTTCAAAGGTTTTAGAAATGACAAATATTATTGAGCTGTTTTCCTCCCTCTGTCTCCCCCTCCCTTCATTGTTCTCAACTTGCAGGAACCTGTTGGGTGAAAACAACTAAATATCTTGAACACTGCTGACAGAGAAACTTCTCCCAGTCTCCCTTACTGCCACAGCACATATCAAAGAGCTGAAAAATATCCTCAGTGACTAATCAAAGTATTGAAGTAATCACATCTGGGATGGGTACTTCCAGCTCAAACCTCCACTAAAATAAGACAGCAGCCTTTCCTTTCCTTTCCTTTCCTTTCCTTTCCTTTCCTTTCCTTTCCTTTCCTTTCCTTTCCTTTCCTTTCCTTT